>NC_059367.1:34555203-34787703 GCF_019703515.2 Myxocyprinus asiaticus
ATTTTTATTTTTGGGTCAACTATCCTTTTAAGTCAGGGATGTACATTCGATATTGTCTTATTTTATTAACGAAAAGCAATTGTTTAGATTTTTGCACTTCAAGCAAAGCCCCCCCTCCAAAAACTAAATTCTAATCGCATACAACTGACAAAAACACAGCCAAAAGTTTAGTTTTAGAAGCAGTAATGACGGCTTGGGATGTTTCTAAAAAGTTATTTCAGTAAAAGGAAGTGTGTAATTATACATTTACATGCACTATGTTTACAGATGACAGCGCCCCTGTGTGGTAGCACACGAAATGACGACAAAGTCTCATGAAATATTAAAGTGTATTTATAAGCAATGGATGAGATATACAAGGCAGCTGATATTGTAAACATTAAACATGAACTGCGTAAGTTCATTAATGAATGAAATCAAAGCAAAAATGTATTTACACTTACTTCATTTATCATTTTTGTGTTCTCATTGTCTTTAAAGTTAGGTAGGAATAAAACCTTACAAGTATTTGTAATGTCCTTAAATGCACAAGCTGTCAAAGGTTTAAACATGCTAAAGAGAAAAAGAAAAAAAAGTTTAATTCCTCATATATTCAGTACTATCTCTAATTTGCCTGTTTACTTTCCTAATGAGGACATAAAACATCATTCTCTAACAATGGCAGTTTTTTGGGTGAAATGCAATTGATGAAGACAGATGTATCTTGGCACTTTTGTATGAGAGCAACCACTAATGCACAAGATGGCACAATTTTGTTGAAAACAAAACAAAACTCAAAACAATATGTAAAAATAATATAATTCAATTTGGTCATTTAATGCACTGGCAAAAAAAAAAAAAAACTTCTTACTCTTAAACTAGCTGCACCCTTCTCTCCACATATTCTTCACAAACTCAAGTGGTCCCCACACAACTGTATAAATGATTAGGTACAGAAAAACTTAAATGCAGACTTAAATGGCACATCTATGGAATGAAGCAGTAACTGGTCTGTTACTCAAATAATAAATATGAATTCAAAAACTCCACCCACACCATATTCAAAGGCATTATTTTGCTATTTTTAGATAAGGACATCTAATATACAGTATAATTGGATGTAGTCCAAAATATAACTAATCAACTATTAACACTGTCCTCCTGTAATGTAAATCTTTTTCATTCTTATACCGCATTACAAATTCACCTAAATCCGGTCCTCTTGGCAAATATATAGTGGCAATTTCTTTTTTATTAATATCCTTTTTATATCTATTTTTGAAGATATATAAGAAGAGCTTAAGGAAGCAGGAGTGGGTGTTAATACAGCTAAGTAGTTGTTAGTACAGCTATGATCCAGCCTCTTGTTCCTGTCCCAGCGCTTCCAGTAGCAGACCCATGGGCGTCCTCTTCAATCCTATACTCTCCAGCTTGTTTTCCAGTTTATTATTAAGGCTTCGGAGTCTTACTGAGGCATGGATAAGGATCACTGTGGGAAGGAAGAGAGAATTGTAAAATAATACATAAAAGTCTTTGGAGCGCTCACAGGTTATTTATTATACTAGAGAAAATTCACATTGTTCAAGAGGTTCATAAAGACTCTAACTAGTTGAGCTGACTTTGTGGACATGACAGAAAAGAAGGCAAAAGTATCATCAAGACCAGCAATAAAGAAAAATACTCAAATTCAACATGAAATCTTTCTTAATGCACCTTTCTGGTCTTATTGTGCATGATTCATCAGCCATCCTACACCCTCAAACTACTTGTATATTTGCAAATATCTGATTTTTTTTTTTTTTTTTGCAATAATATTTAAATATATTGTTTTATATTTTTCCATTGTTATTACAATGGAAATGGGAGGGGATGTAGTCCATTCCCTCATTAAAAGGGATAAAACATGTCTTCAGAAGAGATATGCGAGTGAAAAAACAGATCAACAATTAAGTTCTTTTTTTACTAGAAATCTCCACTTTGACCAGCCCACCTATGTGGGTTCACAAGAGGACCCAGTTCTTCTTCTTCTGTTTTTTTTTTTTGTTTTGTTGTTTTGTTTTTTGGCAATTCTCATTCTTCATAAATATCGCCACCTACCGGGCAGGGAGGGGAAAGAAAAAAGGAAGGGATTAAAAAAAAAAAAAAAAAAAAAAAAAAAGGAAAATAAATCATATTTGCACAACAGCCCAATAGGCGGCAATATGCATGCAAATTGCAAAAAAAAAACAGAAGAACTCTCATGCACACACAGGAGATCTGTGTGAATGTAAATATACAACTTAAATATTGATCTCTTTCTCACCCACACCTATCATATCACTTCAGAAGACACGGATTAAACCACTGGAGTCATATGGATTAATTTTATGCTGCCTTTATATGCATTTTGGAGCTTTAAAGTTCTGATCACCATTCACTTACATTGTATGAACCTACAGAGCTGAAATATTCTTCTAAAAATCTTCGATTGTGTTCAGCAGAAGAAAGTCACATACACATCTGGGATGGCATGAGGGCGAGTAAATGAGAGAATTTTCATTTTTGGTTGAACTGTCCCTTTAACATACATATTCTTATACCTTTGTACTGTTGCGTTCTATTCCTGTTGGATAATATCTTTTCTTGTCAATGAACGTTCTATTTCACTCGAAAATGCATCTGATTACTAAAGTCAAATGGGGTCCGAACAGCATTTCACAATGACTTTAAAGGATCAAATGTGATAAAATTATTACTAATATACGTTGTAAAACATGGGTTTGCATTTCCACTGACATTAAAGACTTATGAGTCAGACAAAACTAATACTAACTTAAAATGGGGAAGGCAATGCCAAAGAGGAAAGCAGCTGCTCCTCCTAAAACGGACAGAAGAAGGTAACTGGAGCCCAAGATTGCAGCTAGACAGAGGGATGGATGATTCCTCCGGAACCGCCGAACTGCAGCCTTATTTTCAGCAGCCCAGACAAACCCCAGGAACAGAAGAATCACAACTGTTGCCCCAAGAATCAGCTGGAATGGCTGGAAATACCTATGGCACCAACATACAGAAATTGGGAAAAACAATAGTTGAAAAATGACAATCCTTTTGCCATAAACTGTTAAAACACACAACTTTTGTTTGCTTTACTCTAAAATGAAACTGTCAGACTGAGACAGAATGATCTTATCGTTTTGCAAGTGTATTCAATGCAGAACAAATTATTGAGTGCTGCTATCCGTAAGTGTTTAGGTCTAAATGAACGAACACGTCACTGGTGTTGCTTACCCGACTATGAGCAGCAATGACACGGCGGATGCAAAATAGTTTGACTGGAAATAGAGCAAGTTGTTTATTATCCGGTTATTCCACCGGTCTAAGTTGCGAACATCAGGCACGGCGAATCTGGCCGAACCCAGAAGATAATCGTCTAATGTTCTGAAAGGCGGAGGCTGGATGTCCACCATTTTTGACGCTGTCGGTGACTACATTTACCAGCATGCACTGCAAACGCTTTTCCGCTAAAACTACCGGGAGAAGACCGTAACATTTGTATTTCTAGGCAAAACATTTTGAATTTAATAAATTAATGAGTGAGTGCTGAATTTGTGTTGAAATAAAAAAAATAAAAAAAAAAATAAATAAATTTATAATAAAAAAAAACATTTCAAAAATCTCATGGTGATATTTTAAAAACTGCATTGGATGAAGCAAAAAACCTGGGGTACTTTCCTAAAAATCATAAATCCTGCTCTGAGGAAGAAAGAAAGTCATACTTGAGGGTGATTAAATAATCAGCAAATTTCATTTTTGGGTGAACTAATCCTTTAAGGTTTAATCCACAGCATCTCAATCAGGTTCAAGTCAGGACTAGGCCACTTCAAAACTTTAATTTTGCTTCTTTTGAGCCATTCAGAGGTGAACTTACTCCAATGCTTTTGATAATTATCTTGCTGCATAATCCAGCTGCGCTTGAGCTTCAACTCACGGACTGATGGCTGACGTTCTCCTTTAGGATTTTCTGGTAGAGAGCAGAAATCATGTTTCCCTCATTTACTGAAAGTCGCCCTGACCCTGAAGCAGCAAAGCATCCCCACACCATCACACTATCACCACCACGCTTGACCGTAGGTATGATGTTCTTTTTGTGGAATTCTGTTTGATTTACACCAGATGTAATGGGACCCGTCTTCCAGACAGTTCCACTTTCAACTCAACAGTCCACAGAACATTCTCCCAAAAGGTTTGAGGATCATCAAGGTGCGTTTTCGAAAAATTCAGACAAACATTTATGTTCTTCTGAGTCAGCACAGCAGTGGTTTTCGCCTCGCCACTCTTCCATGGATGGCATTTTTGGCCAGTGTCTTTCTGATAATGAAGTCATGAACAGTGACCCTGATGCGAGAGAGGCCTGCAGTTCCTTGGATGTTGTCCTTGGCTTGACTTCCTGGATAAGTCCTTGCTGTGCTCTTGGAGGAATTTTGGAAGGTCAGCCACTTCTGGCAAGGTTCACTACTGTGCCAAGTTTTCTCCATTTGGAGATAATGGCTCTCACTATGGCTCTTTGGTGTCCCAGAGCCTTTGAAACAATTTTGTAACCCTTCCCAGACTGATGTATTTCAATCACCTTTTTTCCTCTTCATTTCTGGAATTTCTTTCGACCTTGGAATAGTGTGCTATTGGGTGAGACCTTTTAGCCAACTTCATGCTGCTGAAAAAGTTCTATTTAGGTGTTGATTTGATTGAACAGGGCTTGCAGTAATCAGGCCTGGGTGTGTCTGGTCCAGCTGAACCCCATTATGAATGCAGTTTCATAGATTTGGGGATTTAGTAACTAAGGGGGCAAATACTTTTTCCACACAGGCCCAGTTGGTATTGGATAACTTTTTGCTTCAATAAATAACATCATCATTAAAAAAACTGTATTTTGTGTTTACTCAGATTGCCTTTTTATGTTAGATTTTGTTTGACCTTTTGAAACAATTTAGTATGATACACAAAAACAGAAGAAATCAGGACTGTAAAAGCACTTACATTAATTCTACTGGTCAAACATGTATTATTTTAGCTGTAAAGTTGTTTAAATCATAGTTTTTTTACCGTCATTTTAGGGTTTGTTGACATTACATCATCATGGCAAAAAAGATGTAAAATTGGATAACTTTACACAGAAAATTTAGTAAATGATTTTATCACACTAAAATCATGTAAACACTTATATTTTTTATGTCTTGTGGCTAAACATTTGAAACAGTGAGTATTTTAACATTTACAAATTGGCCCTATTCACTTCCATTGTAAGTGCTTCAATGTAACCCAGATTTTGCTTTTTTAAAGAAAAGGAAGAACAAGTCAAAATTTATTTTTGTGATAATCAACATTATGCCACAAATGCTGTCAACTGAGCTCAACTTGTATTGAACACGAAATATTCCTTTAACACCAAATTACACTTCAAGACAAAATGTATCAACCATAAAATACTCTGAGACAATTTACTCATACATATTCTCTTTCTTGAAGTGCACACACACAAAAAAAAATATCCATCAAAAAAGTGATAAAGAAAGCATAGGAAACTCAGCAGTACAAAACTGAAGAGATTGAAAACATTGAAAGGATCATTGACTTGATCTGATAGAAGAACATTCAAGTGCTAAAGCTGAATATTAATTTCAACAACAGTGTCTCTCCTGACTGCACATTATCAAATGGAGCATATAAACAAATACTAAGTTTGTCAGCACAAGAAAGAAGGCTAGGTGGCTGGCATATTGAAAAAGTGTAAAAGATCAAAATATGATCTAAAAGAGGATCTTTCTTAATGGTGAAGCAATAGTACAAATTCAAGTCATGGATTGCATTAATTCAAAACTTAATAAAACAGGTAAAGATAAATAGAAAAATTTAGTGCAGCCATACATTGCTCATTTGTATAACACTGTATCAGTGACGTTAAAATATGAGCCAAAACTGGCTTTTGTACAGGAATAATTTTTCACGAACTAAAAATTGCTTGAAATGCAATGTCCTTGAATCTTTTCTATTTAGACAAACTATACAGTTTAAGTCAGAAGTTTACATACACTTAGGTTGAAGTCATTAAAACTTATTTTTTAACCACTCCACAGATTTAATATTAGCAAACTATAGTTTTGGCAAGTCGTTTAGGACATCTACTTTGTGCATGACACGAGTAATTTTTCCAACAATTGTTTACAGACAGATTGTTTCGCTTTTAATTGACTATATCACAATTCCAGTGGGTCAGAAGATTACATACACTAAGTTAACTGTGCCTTTAAGCAATTTGGAAAATGCCATAAAATGATGTCAAGCCTTTAGACAATTAGCTTCTGATAGGAGGTGTACTGAACTGGAGATGTACCTGTGGATGTATTTTAAGGCCTACCTTCAAACTCAGTGTCTCTTTGCTTGACATCATGGGAAAATCAAAAGAAATCAGCCAAGACCTCAGAAAAAAAATTGTCGACCTCCACAAGTCTGGTTCATCCTTGGGAGCAATTTCCAAATGCCTGAAGGTACCACGTTCATCTGTACAAACAATAGTATGCAAGTATAAACACCATAGGACCACGCAGCCATCATACCGCTCAGGAAGGAGACACATTCTGTCTCCTAGAGATGAACGTACTTTGGTGCGAAAAGTGCAAATCAATCTCAGAACAACAGCAAAGGACCTTGTAAAGATGCTGGAGGAAACAGGTAGACGAGTATCTATATCCACAGTTAAACGAGTCCTATATTGACATAACCTAAAAGGCTGCTCAGCAATTTAGAAGCCACTGCTCCAAAACCGCCATAAAAAGCCACACTACAGTTTGCAAGTGCACATGGGGACAAAGAATTTACTTTTTGGAGAAATTTCCTCTGTTCCGATGAAACAAAAATTGAACTTTTTGGCCATAATGACCATCGTTATGTTTGGAGGAAAAAGGGTGAGGCTTGCAAGCCGAAGAACACCATCCCCACCGTGAAGCATGGGACAGCATCATGTTGTGGGGGTGCTTTGCTGCAGGAGGGACTGGTGCACTTCACAATATAGATGGCATCATGAGGGAGGAAAATGATGTGGATATATTGAAGCAACATCTCAAGACATCAGCTAGGAAGTTAAAGCTCGGTCGCAAATGGGTCTTCCAAATGGACAATGACCCCAGGCATACCTCCACAATTGTGGCAAAATGGCTTAAGGACAACAAAGTCAAGGTATTGGAGTGGCCATAACAAAGCCCTGACCTCAATCTGATAGAAAATTTGTGGGCAGAACTGAAAAAGTGTGTGCGAGCAAGAAGGGCTACAAACCTGACTCATTTACACCAGTTCTGTCTGGAGGAATGGGCCAAAATTCCAGCAACTTATTGTGAGAAGCTTGTGGAAGGCTACCCAAAACGTTTGACCCAAGTTAAACAATTTAAAGGCAATGCTACCAAATACTAACAAAGTGTATGTAAACTTCTGACACACTGGGAATGTGATGAAAGAAATAAAAGCTGAAATAAATCATTCTCTTTACTATTATTCTGACATTTCACATTCTTACAATAGTGATCCTAACTGACCTTAGACAGGGTATGTTTTCTACGATTAAATGTCAGGAATTGTGAAAAACTGAATTTAAATGTATTTGGCTGAGGTGTATGTAAACTTCAGACTTCAACTGTATATTTTTCTTATGTAGTCAACGTATGATGTGTCAAAACAGGTGTAAACTAAAAATATTATGTGCTTGATGAAAATCTTTGGGTACCAATGCTCCCACTTCTTCCCTTTGCAACAAGAGAAAATACCAAAATGTTTCTCACAATTTATAAATAATACAAATTACTTACTGTTTCCCCCTGAGTGGCATCAGTATAAATAGTATCTATCATCAATACCAGATGATGAACGGTTCAGGCGAGGTTCCCCTCCCCTGGTCTCTGGAGGGTTCTGTGTGTGGAGGCTCCTAAACTTCTAACAGTCCACTCACTTTTTCAAAGTCTATTATATTAGTCACCATGGTAACACAGAGGTTCTAATGATACTGTCCATAACCACGGGTTTCCTGGCCTCCTCCTTTCGGGGGAAGCTGACTCGGGTCCTCCACAAATGGACTCGCTATAGATTGAGAAAGAAGACCATGTTAAGGGTAGCAAAACAAAACAAAAGGTAGATATTGAACAATGCAATACACAATGTCTTATAAATCACATTTATAGTAAGTGGCATACTTATATAATCATTTTTTTTAAACATCCACATGCAATAACCCTATTCAGACATGTGTAACTCACGATTCTGAAACTGCTGTGCTGTGTATCTAGTAAGGAGTATCCCAAAGCCCTCAATTAGGGCAAGCAGGATTCCACCCATCATTGCAGAGCCCGCCATAGCTAGAGGTCCACCTGAAATACAAAAATACACATAAATGCAACCATTTTATCAATAAGCAGTCTTATGATCCTGAGGAATTATGATAAATCTGCATTAGAGGAATGGAGGTCCAAATTCAAGGCTAAAGTTTAATGCAGCAAATATGTTATCATAGAAAACTACATTCAGGTAATTATTTTCAATGGCTTGATATATATCCAAAGTCTACCTTGTAATATGGTTAGATTGTGGGAAAATATTGATAATACAAAATATTTTAGTGCTGCTAAACTTACTGCGTGCAGCCAGTATAGCTCCAGTCATGGCTCCACTGGTGATGGAGTTCCAAGGGTCTTCCTTGCCACGTAGACGCACTAAACCACAGTCTATGGTGGAAAAGAGTCCACCCCATACAGCAAAACTACCTGAAGGGGACAAAGAACCCATGCAACACTGTCAGAATTCATTGCGTTTTCATCACTTTATGCTACAATACAGAAACAATGACCCAAAAAGTATAAAGAAAGAAGATACTAAGAAACAAAACAAAAATCACCTCCAATTTGTGGTGCTCTAACTCTCACAGCATTTGCACTCCCTCTCAGCCTGTGTCGTACACCCTAGAGAAAAATGTGTTTGTTATTCAGAATTAGTTTAATGGATTGATAATAGCTTAGCACTAATGTGTCATGATGTCAGTAAACATACCACAGGGGCGTTGCGAAAGCCTTTAACAGACTGGAACACCCCACCACCAATGGCCCCCATGGTAAATGCACCCCCACAGTCATCAACTATCCTCCATGGACTAACAAAAATAAATAAATAACTGTGGTAAACAAACTCTGACATGTTAACTTACATTAAAAAAAGTATAAAATAAATAATTTTCAAATAAAGGAAAACAGCTGAATTTATTGTGCTGACAACTGAAACAAGATGAGATCCCACATGATTACAAGGTGTTTATAAAATACTATATGCTTATATTAATTTTGACAACAGTGTCTGAACTGTTGTAGCAGACTAATACAAGGGTTTAAAGTGAAGATTTAGAGTAAAAAATATTACTTAAATTTTTATGTTTTTCATCAACACCTATCATATCGCTTCTGAAGATATGAATTTAACCACTGGAGGCATATGGATTACTTTTATTCTGCCTTTGTGCTTTTTGGAGTTTCAAAGGTCTGATCACCTTTCACTTGCATTGTATGGACCTACAGAGCTGAGAAATTCTTCTAAAAATCTTCATTTGTCTTCAGCAGAAGAAAGAAAGTCATACACATCTAGGATGGCATGAGGGTGAGTAAATGATGAGAGAATTTTCATTTTTGGGTGAACTATCCCTTTAATACAAGTTAAGCTCAATCGACAGCATTTGTGGCATAATGTTGATTACCACAAAAATGTATTTTGACTTGTACCTCCTTTTCTTTAAAATAAGCAAAAATCTGGGATATAGTGAGACACCTACAATGGAAGTCAATGGGTCAATCCGTAAATGTTAAAATACTCACTGTTTCGAAAGTATAGCAACAAGATGTAAACAATATGTGTGTTAATATGATTTTAGTGTGATAAAATCACTTACTAACCTTTTTTGTGTAAAATTATAACCAGTTTTACTACTTTGTCATGTAATAGCATGAACTCTAAAAGCCTAAAATGTCTGTAAAATGATGATTTAAACAACTTAACAGCTCAAATAATACATGATTTTTGACAGAAGAATTAATGTAAATGCTTTTATTAAATTATAAGCTTCACATTTCTGCCTTTAAACCCTCCAAAAATTCACTTCCATTGTACGTGCCTCACTGTTACCCAGATTTCTGCGGGGGCGGGTTTAAGAAAAAGAGGGACGAGTCAAATTATTTTTTGTGGTAATCAACATTATGCCACAAATGCTTTCGATTGAGATTAACTTGTATTGAACGCAGAATATTCCTTTAAGAGTACGATTGTCCACAAACAAATGCACAAAGAAGACAGCAAACGGGGATATTAACTGGTTTAAACATTATCTGTTTCTTCTCACGACCTGAAGTGCGGACATATCAAAACAGTTGTCAGAAAGCTTGTACTTTACCAAGGTTCACGGGCATACTCCTCCATGATAAACTGCAGCTGACGTCAGTGCAGTTACGCAATTTTTTTCGTGACAGGATGGATTGACCAGAGCCCTCCTACAAAATGTATTATCATCAAATGCCTAAACGTGTTGTTTTTTTAATGGATATCTAAGGAGGAGATGCTTCGGTGTGCTGAATAAACTGCTTTTGTGAATAAACAGCTCATCACTTAATGAACTGACGGCCTATCCGCTAACCTTCAATATGTTTACACGAAATAAACCTTTTGGAATAACCTATCTGTGAAATTTACTACGATAAATATGGCGTTTTATAAGAGAAGACATGAACATTTTTGCGACAGGTAGGTTTCAGTTTACGGCTCTCCTCATTCATTTGTATGGTATCCGCAAACGGCGACTTACTGTTGTAACACGCTAGTTTACCGTTGCGCTTTCTCATACGGTAAAAATGCGGTTAGTGTTAAAATGGAATAAAAGATCTCTGGTATGAATCCCAAATCTCACGAGGAGATTTCACTGCAGACATTTGTCAGCTAAAAAAATGTATTATTTAACGAAATGTATTGCTAATGTTTGGAGCTTAAGATGCAAATGATGACCATCTCCATCAATTTCAGTAAACGATTAAATAATATTGCTTATATACTGTCATCCAAAACGACTGTGATTAGTCCATGCTGATCAGCGCTGAGAAAAGTAACAAACACCACCTGTCAAAGCCTTTAACGCGCATGTACAACATAGTTCTGACGATAATGTATTTAAATCTGAAAAGGAAACATACATTATCTAGACCCAAATCACCTGTAATTTCTGCCCACATGTTTTATGTCAAAATGTTTACAAATGTTTACCCTCGACTTTACAATAATTATGAGCTTCACATCAAAACCAACCACCTCACTGATATTCAAACACCGTAGCGCACCCGCACGATCAGAATGGCTATATAACGTAATTACTCGATAATTTAATAGATTATTTATGGATTTATTTATTTAAAAAATAGCTTCGAAAATATCTTGACAAAATGAGTGCGCGCATCAATGGCGTAATGATGACGTAACAAACGTCCAAATAGTCCGACAGTTGGCAATGTTAATTGTTTTATTTTGTTTCACCCTACACTTCTAATTGGTAAATAATTATAGGACTAGATATAAAAATGAGATATAAAATTACGACTGTTTTTATCAATACCGTACATGTATATTTATTTGTTGTCTGTTTGACCTCAGTGCAAATCGTTCAGGGGCAAAACAAGCTGCTAGATAGATGTAGTTGTCAATCTTGTCCGAGCGAGGGCGAAGGTGTACGACGCGTCCCGCAACTTGTAGAGAAACTATTGCTTGCCCTTGGAGCGCAGAATGTTGGGGAGACTCTGTTCTTCAACTGTCAGTTAAATTCTCCGGGAACATTTGCTTGAAATCATGCTGTGCGTCCTGGCAAGAACTGCGGTAAGTGATGGTTGTCATATTGTATAATAGCACTAAAGACCAAACGCAGTTGCTTAAACAGTTAGTTGAACGCCTGCTTTTAACTACGCTATATATGCACCACCAGTAATGTGTGAAGCAGCCGTAACACCAAGAATTCATCAATAAATATGTCTTCTGAGTCAATATTTACAATGGGGTAGGCCTACGCCTCTTGTGATAGTATGTCATGCATTCATTGGTCATGTCTTGTCATGTTGTGAAACTATTTGTTTATATATATATTGGTGTGGATGGATTGACCAGAGCCCTCCTACATAGCACTAGGCGTGTAAACAAGTTTTAAAAAATGGGGGTTATGCTACGGTTTATAGCTCATTATTACAGGATCTGGCATTGTATTACATGTCCTACAAATTACAAATTCTCATGATGAACTCTATTTGTAGTCAAGGACGGCCCTGGTGAAGCCCTGCCGTCTACCGAGTCCGGTGGCGGTTGTCCAAATTTCTGACCGGTCGGTGGTCCATCAGGACAGTCTGCCAAAGTTGCCCGTTCCGCCGCTGAAGCAGACATGTGCGCGCTATCTGGCCGCGCTCGAGCCGCTGATCTGCGAGGAGGAGATGTCGCACACCCGCAAGCTCATGGACGAGTTCCTGCGGTCCGGGGGTGTCGGAGAGAGACTGCAGAAGAGCCTCGAGCGCCGGGCGCGCAAAACCGAAAACTGGGTGCGTATTGCGTAAAGCGCGCACCTTTGCGGGTGTGTCGAAGTATTAACTCCAGGGTCTTTCCTGTTTTCCTTCAGTAACTTTTCACTGGTTAACTCTACAAGAAAAAAAAAAAAAATAAAAGAGAGGAAAAATGAATATGCGTGTGTTGTAATTTAAAATTTATACCAGACTTTCAGAAATATGCTTTGGTAAATCTCAGGTACTTAAAGGAATATTCCGGGTTCAATTCAAGTTAAGCTCAATCGACAGCATTTGTGAAATAATGTTGATAACCACAAAAGTAATTTCGACTCGTCCCTCCTTTTCTTAAAATAAAAAATAAAAAACGAAGCGAGACACTTACAATGGAAGTGAATGGGGCAAATTCTGGAGGGTTTAAAGCTAGAAATATGAAGATTACAATTGTATAAAAGCACTTACATTAATTCTTATTTTAAACTCATGTATTATTTGAGCTGTAGAGTTGTTTAAATCGTAATTTTTACAGTTGTTTAAGGGTTTGTTGACATCACAGCTATCTTTACACAGAAAAGGTTAATAAGTGATTTTATCACATTAAAATCATGTAAACACACGTATTGTTTACATCTTGTGTCTATACTTTTGAAACAGTGAGTATTTTAACATTTATGGATTGGATGAGTCACATGGCGCCATGCGAGGTTCAGACGTGTGAACAGCGAGCTCTGCGCACTTTGCTAGTTTTGGTACTTTTTGTGTCATAAACCGGTGAGACTCGATACACCCTGTTTCATAACTGTTCAAGGAAGACAATATGTCAAAGAATTCAAAATCCTCAGGCTCTGGAGACATTAAAATACACTTACGTGCTCAAGCTGACACCCCTCGGTGAAAGAGATTCGGCGAGAATTGCTGAACGTTTCGGCAATGCTGACGAAGGTCGTTGCTGACTTGGAGGATCTTGCTGCAATATGTCGATCTATCATGGCCATGGAGACGAAATTCACTGAGGTGGTTACAAGAGTGGGGGATGTCGAGAAACGGTTATCTGGAGTCATCGGAGAGGGAATTATCTACTAATCCACTAGTGACCAAGGTGGATTTGCAGCGCGTCTGGGAGAAGATGGAGGATATGGAGAATCGTAACCAGCAGAATAACGTCTGAATTTTTGGAATTCCTGAGGACGAAGAAGGTCAGGATATGGTGAAATTCCTGGACGGGCTCTTTCCGAATCTGCTTGACATAACAGGCCATAAGCTGGAAATCGAGCTAGCTCACAGGATCCCGGCTTGGAGATCCGCAGAGGGAGAAAGGCCCTGATCAATTCTGGCCAAATTTCTGAGATCATCCAATAAAGATCTCGTGTTACGTGGGGCAAGGAGTAAAGGAAGGCTTTCTTGGAAGAACCACAGCATTTTTTTGTTCCCAGACTTTGCGAACTCGACAAGAGAGAAACGTGATTGATTCAAGGAATGCAAGAAACACTTACATCAACGGAAGGTCACTTTTGCACTGATGTTCCCGGCCAAATTGAGAATAGATGCTAAGGATGGCCACAAAGTATTTACATGTTCCCAGCAAGCATTGTCCTTCATAAAGTCAATGAATGAGTGAGCCTGACTTACTGAACATTCACTTGACTGTTTGAGGAACTGAGCGCCTTTTTTGTTTCTTTTTGTGCTGGTTCCGCCTAGCGGCTAGAGTGTGTTTTGTGGAATAACACTCCTTCGGGACAGTTGTGGATGAATCTGCACATTCTTTGTGCTTACCCCTCCTATTGGTTGGAGTTTGTTTTATGGAGTATTTCTTGCAGGACATTGGAGTAATTGGGTCATCTGCTGCACTCATGTAGCAGTCGAATGGGCCGGCTCACTGAACATTTGTTTGACTGTACGAGGAAACTGAACGGCCTTTTTTAATTACATTTTTTAATTATATATAATTATATTAGTATTATTATTATTATTATTATAATTTTATTCTTATTTTATTTTTATTTTTTTATTTATTTATTATTATAATGTTTGTGTGTGTGTATGTGTGTGTATGTGTGTGCTGGTTCCGCTAGCGGCTGGAGATTGTTTTGTGGAGTAACTAACCTTCGGGACAGTTATATGGATGAATCTACACGTTCTTTGTGTTTATTCCGCCTATTGGCTGGAGTTTGTTTTATAGATTATCTTCTGTTGTGTAATTCTGTTTTACAGAATTTGTATAGAATCACCGAACTTGAGCAATCCAATGGCAGAGTTGTTGCGGGGACTCCTGTAGGCGTACATGGACTGTTTGAGTTTAGAAGTATGGACGGCAGTTGGCGCTGCCATGCGTGGGGTTAATGCGCATGTTTTTCTTTTTTCTGTTTGTTTGGTTCGGGGTTTGATTGTTTCACTAATGTTGGAATATGGTCTTTATAATTTTATGTTTGACACACAATCTATTTTTTCTAATATGTCAAAAATGTCAAATGTTAATATGAGTGGATTGTCTCTCTCTCCACATGGAATGTGAATGGGTTGGGGCGCCCAGAAAAAGAAAAGAAGGTTATTTCTCTTCTTAAACATAAGAAATATGATATAGTGTTTCTTCAAGAAATGCATCTTTCCCCGCAGGAAGCTGAAAAATTTGGGAAGATATGGGGTGGACATGTTTTCTGTAGTGCTGGCTCAAGTAAGAGCAGGGTAGTCATTACATTGACAAGTAAACATCTACAATTCAAATGTCTCAAACAGATTAAAGATAAATTAGGAAGAGTCATTGTTGTTTTAGCAGAAATTCAGGGGCAAAGTCTGATTTTGGCTAATATTTACACACCTAACACTGATGATCAGGGTTTTTTTATAGATCTTGAAGGGATGCTGCAAGCCGCTGGCACCCCTCATGATATAATATTGGGAGGAGACTTTAATCTTTTGATGGACTCAGTCCTTGATCATAGTGAAGCAAAAGTGTGTAAATTTCCTAGAGCAACATTGATGCTTCACAGGATGTGTAAAAATCTTGGTCTTACAGATATTTGGAGACTTTTGAACCCATCTGGTAGGGACTATAAATTTTTTCATCAGTCCATAAGATTTATTCTAGAATAGATTTTTTTATATATATCTAAGTCCCTCATTTAATCTGTTGTTGATTGCTCAATTGGAAATATCTTGGTCTCAGATTACGCCCTGGTGAGTTTAGAGGTGTTGCCACATATGGAGAAAAAGAAATCATATAGTTGGTGCTTTAATGTATCCCTTTTGCAAAATCCTGAATTCCAACAAATGTTAAAGGCTGAAATCAATGTTTATATAGAGACCAGCTGGTCCTCAGTATCCTCTGTGGGCATGGCTTGGGAGGCACTTAAGGCAGTTCTTAGGGGTTGGGTCATACAGTATGCTTCATTCATCAACAAATCCAAAGCACGAGAACTCGTGGAGTTGGAAGGGAATATTAAAAGCTCAGAGGCAGAGCCGAAGCATCGAATGTCATCTGATGGCCTCAGAGAGTTGACCCGATTGAAATGGCTATTCAGGGCAAGACAGCCATACTTTGAGTTGGGGGACAAAGCAGGGAAGCTTTTGGCTAGATACACTATATTGCCAAAAGTATTCGCTCATCTGCCTTTAGACGCATATGAACTTAAGTGACATCCCATTCTTAATCCATAGGGTTTAATATGATGTCGGCCCACCCTTTGCAGCTATAACAGCTTCAACTCTTGTGGGAAGGCTTTCCACAAGGTTTAGGAGTGTGTTTATGGGAATTTATGACCATTCTTCCAGAAGCGCATTTGTGAGGTCAGACACTGATGTTGGACGAGAAGGCCTGGCTCGCAATCTTCGCTCTAATTCATCCCAAAGGTGCTCTATCGGGTTGAGGTCAGGACTATGTGCAGACCAGTCAAGTTCTTCCACACCAAACTCGCTCATCCATATCTTTATGGACCTTGCTTTGTGCACTGGTGTGCAGTCATGTTGGAACAGGAAGGTGCCATCCCCAAACTGTTTCCACAAAGTTGGGAGCATGGAATTGTCCAAAATCTCTTGGTATGCTGAAGCATTCAGAGTTCCTTTCACTGGAACTAAGGTGCCAAGCCCAGCTCCTGAAAAACAACCCCACACCATAATCCCCCCTCCACCAAACTTCACAGTTGGCACAATGCAGTCAAACTGCCGTTCTCCTGGCAACCGCCAAACCCAGACTCGTCCATCAGATTGCCAGATGGAGAAGTGTGATTCGTCACTCCAGAGAACGCGTCTCCACTGCTCTAGAGTCCAGTGGCGGCGTGCTTTACACCACTGCATCCGACGCTTTGCATTGCACTTGGTGATGTATGGCTTGGATGCAGCTGCTCGGCCATGGAAACCCATTCCATGAAGCATCCTATGCACTGTTCTTGAGCTAATCTGAAGGCCACATGAACTTTGGAGGTCTGTAGCGATTGACTCTGCAGAAAGTTGGCGACATCTGCGCACTATGCGCCTCAGCATCCGCTGATCCCGCTCTGTCATTTTACGTGGCCTACCACTTCGTGGCTGAGTTGCTGTCATTCCCAATCGCTTCCACTTTGTTATAATACCACTGACAGTTGACTGTGGAATATTTAGTAGCGAGGAAATTTCACGACTGGACTTGTTGCACAGGTGGCATCCTATCACAGTACCACGCTGGAATTCACTGAGCTCCTGAGAGCGGCCCATTCTTTCACAAATGTTTGTAGAAGCAGTCTGCATGCCTAGGTGCTTCATTTTATACACCTGTGGCCATGGAAGTGATTGGAACACCTGAATTCAATTATTTGGATGGGTGAGCGAATACTTTTGGCAATATAGTGTATATAAAGCAAAGAGAATCTTTTTCTACCATTACCTCAGTGAAATCTGCTGGTGATATTTACCTCAGCCATTGATATTAATAATGCTTTTAAAAAAATTCTATCTTGATCTTTATAGTTCCACGTCTTCGTCTACTGATGACGATATTCTAAACTTTGTGGAACACATTAGAACTCCCTAAACTGACGACTGAGCAAAAAAAATTCTCTTGATTCTGAGATAACCTTGGAGGAGCTTGGCGAGGTAATTAAGGCCTTGCCAACAGGCGAGACTCCGGGGCCAGCCGCTGAATTTTTTAGATCTTATGCTACAGAACTGGCTCCAGTTTAGATGTGTATGTGCATTCTTGTTGTTTTTTGAAAGTATACTTTTTTTAAATGTTTTTTTTATTTTTATGTTCTAATTGTTGGTGACCACGGTAGTGCGTGTTTGTGGGGGGGGGAATGTTCGGGGGGGAGGGGTTTAATGTATATAATTGATTCCATATTTTATGTTGTGTTTGTTTGTCTTATGAATGGAATAAAAATTGTTAATAAAAAAAATAAAAAAAGCATTTATTGATTGGCCCCATTCACTTCCATTGTAAGTGCCTCACTGGAACCTCGATTTTTGCTTTTTTTTAAAAGAAAAGGAGGGATGAGTCGAAATACATTTTTGTGGTAATCAATATTATGTGACAAATGCTGTTGCTTGAGCTCAACTTGTATTGAACCCGGAACATTCTTTTTAACTTTATTTATTATAACTTTAACTCTTTACAATAAGGTACTATTCATTAACTTTAGTTAATGCATTAGTTAACATGAACTAACAATAAACAATAATTTTTCACAGAATTTATTTATCTTGGCCAATGTATTGTATTTTAAGTACTAGGATTTATTGTTTGTTCAGTTAATTCATATTACATTAATGTTTACAGATTGTGTACAACGTTTAATGTTAAAAATGTATTTTCATATGTAGAAATTGACATTAATTAAGATTAATGAATGCCGTCAAAGTATTGTTCACCGTTAGTTTATGTAAACTAATGTAGTTAATTTTACAACAGTTGTGATCCTCGAATCTGATTGGACAAGAGGCGTTCCAAGAGTGCTGATAGCTCACACCATCAGCACTGGGCTGCTTCACTGTTTGTATCAATCCGCTTGAGTTCGTGGCGTTCCGAAATAACGTGTAACATCCTGTATACACCGGAATCGAGCAACGTCGCATCACACTGCCTTGAAGCTGTCTATACTGGATGCATCAAAGTGAATGTTCTAAACTGTTTATTTGTCTTGTTGGCAGGAGTAGCACCAGTGCCTGCAGTGCAAAATAGAATGGGTCATCCATTTACTTTCGGGGCGACAAGGCATGACGTGACAGATGCATCCAGTGTAGACAGTATCATTGATTATATGGAAGCGATTTGCTATTGTCGCATTGCGCTGTTGACGTCTGGTGTAGATAGGGTGTTAGAGCAGTGCAGGTGTGTAAGAGCAGCTAGATGTGTGAATTTTCATTAACTCCTGTGATATTAAAGATTTAAACCAGCAGGCAGCGACAAAAGACCATCTTGTGTGTGCTATTAACGTGTTGAGCTGATGTTGAAACACTGTTTCAGTCAGCTCGTGAATATCTTTAAAGTCATACGGAATTGTCTCTAACTTCATGATCGCTTGGATTGCTACTACACTATAGCTGAGAAATAGAGTTAAACTTACAGCTTCAGCATTACTGCCGATCACAGCTGAGAGTCACGACAGATGGAGTAATCAAACACGCTCAGTGTGCCTACCTGATACAAGTTTTAGAGATGTGAGGAGATGTAAACTTTCAACATGGCAGAGGAGAGTCCGCTTTCTGTGTTGATGTCAAAATGAGAGTTCCTCAAGAAATATACAAGAATGAAACTGGCATCCTCCATTTTTTCTTTCTGACAAACAAAACACTTGAACGTGGCTGAAATACTCATAGGATAATTCAGGTTGTATGGCAGCATCACTCCACGATCGGAGCTGATTACTATCACACTATATCTGAGGAATAGAGTTAAACTAGCAGACACAGGTAATCACACGCTTAGTCTTTCTCTCTCTTTTTATCTCTCTCACTCTCTGTCGCTCTCTCTCATACACTCACACATCCTTGTTTCTCCAATAACTTGTTAGAAACAGTCCAAGCGGTCGTTACTAGTTCTAAAGTGTGGTTTTCAAAGTAATAACAGAGGCTTGGGCACATCTTTCGAACCAGTTGTATAAAACTGTTGTATTAAAGCAATATTACACTCGCAATCGTACTGTATTGTCCATCTATCAGCATGTCTGTGATTACCTTTACAAATTGTGTATATAATGTTTTATCCAATATATTAAGACATATATGGAAGGAAAAAAGTAGTCCTATACATCATTTGTTTAACAAAAGGTATTTTAGGGCAGAAAAGAAAATAATTGCTTTGTGAGATTTATTGCAATCATTAAAGTGTTAAAAAGGCCTATACTTGCTTTAAGCATACAATATCCCTTTTACCTAACAGATATTACAGATATTGGTGACCTGTCAAATTCCATTTGTCTCTGTGGCAGCCCAAGGCTCTGTAAAAAGAATTGGAGCGGACTACTCATTTTAGCCAATCATAAAACTTGGAGATGCCTCTCTGCCTGTTAATCATTTTGCACATTTGGGTTTGCTGACATGTCTTTAAAGGGCAGGGTTTGGAGACACCATTGTTTACAACAGCTTTTGCAAACAGCAGTTGATTTGGATGAAAGTCAGCTAAGTGACAAAATCTAACCCTCCCTGGTGCAAATAAAGTCCTTTAACTTACAGATTTTAGATGGACATATTTGTTTCTTTAACATAAGAAAAAAAAAATTGTACCCCAAAAGGGTATGAATATAGTAACAAGGGTTTGTCCCTTTTTTAATGCACAGATGTGCTTCCTTTTTTGAGAGTGTTATAAACTCTCAGCTACTCCAAGTATTCCTTCTCTTATTTTTTTTGTCCTTTGATCCAGCTCTCTGATTGGTGGATGCAGGCCTACCTGGATTCTCGCATGCCAGTGGCAATGTACACTAGCCCTGGGGTTGTCTTACCCAAGATGCACTTCCAAGACCGTCAGGGACAAATGAGGTGGGCATTGCAATGTAACAGGGAATTTACATGTCTTGCTTAAGGGCACAATGAACACTGATGGTCCATGGATCATCTCTTGCACTGTTTGAACCTGCAACCTCTCAGCTATTAGCCCAGAGCAAGCATGCACATACTGTTCATACTATATATATATATATATATATATATATATATATATTCTTGAAAAGCAGAGGGTATTGATAAATATTAAGTTATTTTGGAGAGGTTTTTATATTGGGGGTTTTAAGTTTCACATTGACCTTTTCACAGGCTTCTTACTATGCTTGGCTATTTTTGGCACTTGTGCTACTTAGGGCATTGCACAGCTTTTTCAAAGGGATGTGTACTTTAAAATTGTTTTCATTTCAGATTCGGCCCTGTTCCTCTTTTAGATTTGCCCTTATATCTTTGCAGTAAACACACCAAGTACCATTTCATATAAACTGTAGGAAGATACTTAAACTTACTCTGTGACAAAAAGAGCCAAGCATGTTTGCTATATGATAGTATTAGGTTCCTTGATTGTATAGAAAACCATTTGAGCAATAAACATTAAATGTGTTTTACAGAGGTGTTTGTATGTTTACATTTTCTAATGTTGTACTCTGTGTAAAATGATATCTATAGTCTGGAATTGCTGCTGTTCTATATTTGGCACTGTTTGTTTAACATATTTTGGTGGACAACCATCATTGGGGATAAAAACAATTATTATATGACTCATTGAGGAATTAATCTTTTTGATTTCTGTTTTGCCAACATAACACAATGACATAATTATTAGGCCATTCAGATTCTAAAATCCCAGAATTTTTGTCTTTTTACAGGTTTGCTGCTAAACTCATTGCTGGGGTTTTGGATTTCAAAAGCATGATTGATAGGTCAGTTTTTTTGTCTTCACATTTATGTTTTTATTGAGAAGTTACACAATATGAATCAATGTTTATAGCACATTTTTGGATTATATTAACCTTACAATAAGCTAAAGAAACACAGTTAACAGTTATTTAAATTGGTGAGTTATTTTATGTAAAGTGTACATCCTTTTCAGTTTATTTTAATATATATTCTTTGTCAATTGGTTACGATTTTCTGTGGCACAGTCAAACATTGCCTGTGGAATATTTGGGTGGCAAGCCTTTGTGCATGGACCAGTACTACCAGGTGCTATCGTCATGTCGTATCCCTGGACCCAAGAAAGAAACTGTAGTGAACTATGCCATTGAAAAGAACCCCCCTACGCACATCACAGTGGTCCACAACTTTCAGGTGCTTTCAAAAGAGCAGAATAATGTTTTGACATATTTTTTGACTCTTTAAACTAAAGGCTTTCATTGTGAGTATGATATTGCTAACACATTTCCAGTTTGTTTATATACACTGATGGACAAGTGTATGTAATACCTGGAATATTCATCTAGTCAGCTGAGTTGAGGTTTTTTTTTTTTGACAAATGACATTGATTTGTGCACTGTGTTTTAAGTTGATTTGTTGAAAAGCATAATCTAAGAAGAAAAATCTAAATGCTTTTGTAAATTTACATTAAGTTAGATGAATAAAGATTGATTTTTATGTCTTTCTCTCTTTGTATTTCTCAGTTCTTTGCTCTGGATGTGTACAACAGTGATGGTACTCCACTGACTGTTGATCAGATCTATGTTCAGCTGGAGAAGATCTGGAACACTTCCCTTCAGACCAATAAAGAGCCAATTGGTATTCTGACTTCCAACCACCGTAACACGTGGGGAAAGGCCTACAACAACCTTATCAAAGGTGAGTTATATGAAAAAATTCAGCAAATGGTGAACATGCTGTAATTTTGATAGGAAACAAGCCAAATAAAAATACAGAATATAATTTTTTTAGAAATGCACCGATACCAATTTTTGAAGACCAATGCAAGTACCAAGTAACTATTTTTAGTTACTTTAGTGTAGATTACCTTTAAAAGTAACCCAGCTACACATATGATTCGTTATTTATGCTTTAATGGTGTTATTTTATCATATTGTTCCTTGCATTCACAGAGTGGGCAGTGTGTCCTTAATATTGATTGAATATTTTGGCTTTGTTGCATTAAGCCTAAGAGAGTTCGATGTTCATTTGATTGCTTTATCCTGTGTTGTTGTTGGGCTAAGTAAAAGTGACAGACTATTTTCATTGTCTTCTTTACACATAACCAATATGATTTTTGGAGTCGCTGTCTTTAGGACAATGACGTCCTTTTGGTGCGAGTCTGATAAAAGCGCTCTTGCTCTCCCTCAAACACAAGCATGCGCAGGGAGAGAGAAGACACATATTTTGAGTGAAGTTGGATGAAATGAAAACTCATGTGCTAGTTGTAATAACTGGAGAGTGAAGATGAGGATGTAATTGCGAAAACAAGAACAATGGCCAGAACACAATCAAAACAGCCTTACACGGACAAGAACTAACAAAGACACAGTGAACATGAGGGCATTATATACACAAGGTTTACAAAACTAGTAACAAGACACACCTGGGACAAATCAACCAGAGAAAAAGGAAACAAGGGCAGAACTTCAAAATAAAAGACACACAAAAAACCAATAAGGAATGTCCCATATATGACAAGGGTTGGACTGTAACGGAATATATGTAACGGTGTTACTTATTCAGAATACACAAATAAAGTAAGTGTATTCAGAATGCTGTTACTTTATAACATTGTGTTAAAATATTTTAGAATACTTCTCTCATAATGAAAACAAAATAAGGCAGGAAAAAAAAAATTATTGTCAATCAATTGAGAAACTAGATTGTTTTTTTTTCTGAACAGCTCAAATGCATGCTGCATACTTGTCCTCTTGCTCTCTCTTCCCCAGAGCAGCTGCAGCGCATGAGCAGTGTTGCCAGGGTGTCATGCCTAGCAACACTGGGCTAATTTAATTTTAACCCAGGATTGAAAACACAATCCCAGGTTAAAATGATTGCATCGCAGGTTGTGGTTTTCGGGATACTTTAAAAAATGAACCACAGTCACCAGAATGTTTTAATGGTAGTCACTAGATAATGAAAATAAAATGTCTTAGCCATGTATAATAATTCCATAATTTAATGTCTGGCAACAGCATCGAAATGTTGTTGTCTTAATCAGCACGCTGTCAGCTGTGCAAAAAAATCAATACACCCACATTTTTCACAAATATTACATTCGACCGCATGATACATCGTTTCCTGTGATTTTAATTGCTGTGTAAATACATTTATTTAACACGTCATACAAAGTGATTAATAAAAATATAAAAAATTGACAATTCAAATCAAAAGGGAGTAAAATAATTAAAATCACCCAAAAAATAAAAGTGTCAGAAATAAAAGAAGTAGAAAATACAAAGAAGTAATAGACCTAAATATTGAAGCAAGCTTAGTTAAAATCATTCGTATACTACATTGTTGTCACAGGACCTCACTATGTTGCATGTTCATTTCTGCCAGTTAATATCTCGAAAATATGGTTAATATGCATTTCGTATCCAATTTTGTGTCAAAATGTATTCATCTTTTTCAGTTCATTAAAAATAATGGGTTAAGAAGAATATTAAAATACAAAAAATAGTTAAAAACATTAAAAATGCCATTCTGAACGTTCACAAACAATCCTGCTTGGTAGCTACATTGTCACTGCTAGGGGCTTTTGTGTCCTTGAGGTACAGGCAGGACCCAAATCTGACGGAAAGTGGACGAGTATAAATAATGACATAAATAGTTTTCATTTATCACTTAATGTCATACAAAGTCCAGTAAACATAAAAAAGCTAAATCAATATTCGATGTGACCACCTTTGCCTTTAAAACAGCCCCAATTCTCCTAGGTACACCTGGACACAGTTTTTCTTGGTTGTTGGCAGATAGGATGTTCAAAGCTTCTTGGAGAATTTGCCACAGTTCTTCTATCTATTTAGGTTGTCTCAATTGCTTCTGTCTCTTTATGTAATCTCAGACTGACACAATGTTCAGTGGGGGGCTTTGTGGGGGCCATGACATCTGTTGCAGGGCTCCCTGTTCTTCTATTCTAATCTTTACTATTTGCAAAAGTAACGTTTGGGAGTCTAACATTTATATTTCCTATTGACACACTAAAGCTGAAGATAAAAATAACCATCTTAAGACAAATGCTTTTGTGAAACATCTTATGTGTCTAAGACTTTTGCAAAGTACTGTACATTACTTAATACATTTAAAAGAGAATATTTAGTATTCAGCCCAGAATGCTTTCTTTAAATATTCTGCCAAACTCTGTATATGACAAAAAAAACTTTTACTGGGCAGCTCCTGATGCCCAATCACAAAACAAAACAAAACAAATGGAGCGAGCTGGGGCAGGCAAAGAAACAGGAGACAATGGAGTGGGAAACCACAGGAGATCAAGAGGCACCGGCGGGCGTGCTGGAGACTCTGGAGGTGCCGAAGGGCAAGCTGGAGACCTTGGAGGTGCCAGCAGACGAGCTTGAGACCATGGGTGAGCAGGCGAGCGACCAGGAGATCAGGGCAGATCGGCAGAAGACCTGGGCGGAGCAGGGGACAACCAGGAGAACACAGGGGATCCGGCGGATGACCAGTAGATCACAGTGGTGCCAGCGGATGACCAGGGGACCACGGGGGGCGCAGGTGGAGACCCAGGTGGAGGCCATGGACCTAGGGACCAAGTAGTTGCGGGCAGATCAGGAAACCACAGTGGATCCGGTGCACCAGGGGAGTCGGAAGAAGGTCAAGGCGGCTGGGGACTCTGGTGGGTCATGGCGGCTGGGGACTCTGGGGCAAGGGCAAGGCAACAGGGGACTCTGTAGCTGTGAGCAGAGGGGCCTCCTCCTCTGGGACCTCTGGGACCACCGAAGCAGTAGCGACTGGGACCACAGGGGAAGCTGCAGTGACTGGGACCACATGGCAATCTACAGTATTGTAAACCTCAGGGGCGGTGACCGTGGTGAGATGAAAAGGTATCCACGTCATCACAACAGGAGCTGATGCCTTTCTCCTCCTCCTCTTTCTCTTAGAGCCCACTGGCGAGAGAGCACTGGGTGTCGTAGTGGGGGTTTTGCTGTACCCCACCATGTTAGATATGGCAGAAGTAGTACGAGTAGTATGGGTAGTATGCAATTCCGAACTCAGTCACTGACTTACAAGGTTAACAAGACTAGTAACAAGACACACATGGGACATATCAACAAGGGAAATGGGAAGCAATGGCAGAACTTCAAAATAAAAGCCACACAAGAAACCTATCACCCTCTACTGGACACAAGTGAATGTCCTTTATATAACACTATTCTAAAATGGTTTCTTTCTTTTCTTGCTGTTCTGTCAAAATGATGGGAAGAAAATTTAATTATTCTTTTTAAAAAAATCATGGATGAATGACAAGTGCTTGTGAAAGCGATCTTTCACTCACAGAAACAAGCGTGCAAGCAGAGAGAGAGAGAGAGTGTGCACGCATGCCGAGAGAAGCCGCATATATCAGGTAAAGATGGATAAAAAAAAAAAAACGAAATCCAAAACCAAACCAAAATGTTTCTCATGCATTCAGACTGGTCTTAGAAGCGCCATGCAATGCACCACGTCAATATGTTTATGTACTTGTACTCGGAAATATGAAATGATGATACTGATACTAAGTACGATACCAGGTACCCCCCCCCCCTCGTATCGGCCCAGTACAAGTACTGCCAAGCAGTATCATTGCATCTCTAGAATTTTTCATTTAATTTTTGCATTTTAATGTGTAAATTTTGTTCTTAAATTTGGGTTTACCCAACAAAGATTTGGCTACAGGATTTGTACATTGTAGGTTTACTGTGAACCCTCTTTTCTATTTTCCATTGTAGATCATAAATTAATTATTCAGTACAGGGCATTGTGTTTACTGCTTTTGTTTGTGTCTGTGCCTCTCATCTTTAACATTTTTTAGACAAGACAAATAAGGAGTCAGTGCGAGCAATCCAGAAGAGCATCTTCACTGTGTGTCTTGACGCTCCAATGCCACGGGTGTCAGATGAGATGTACCACAGCAAAGTGGCTGCTCAAATGCTCCACGGAGGAGGCAGTCGCTGGAACAGTGGCAACCGCTGGTTTGATAAAACACTGCAGGTCACCATCATGCATTTTTAGCAATTGTTACATACTTTGTGTGATCACTGAATCCAGTATACCCACATGACATAAAATAATCCACTGTTTACTGTTATATGTTCACTGCATCTTAACCGCCTCTGGTCTAAATACTAATGTATGCCTGGTCTGTTTCCCACAGTTCATAGTTGGGGAGGATGGATCGTGTGGACTCACCTATGAACATGCTCCAGCTGAAGGACCTCCCATTGTTTTCCTAGTGGATCATGTTGTCGACTATATGTAAGAACATAACATTATGCTCTTCCTCATGAGATAATATACATAATATTTACTGCAGGTTTATACATTCACATTTATTGGTACGTTAGACATTGATTGCTTGAGATATGTTAAATGACCATCAGTATCAGAACTAACAAGCAAGCATTTCCTGTGAGTTTTAAAAGGTCAGAGGAATATTTAAGGAACACAGGGTACTTAATACCCATTGATGACAAAGTTGAGTTGTTACATTGCATTATGTCAGTGGTTCTCAGCTGGTTTTGCTTCAGGACCTAGATTTTACAAGTGCCGATCCAACACAGTACCAACTGTGTTTCATGCTTTCGGAAGCCAATAATTTGCAGCACAAAACACTTTATGGTCAGAACAAATTATGTTTATCCGCATTGTAGGTAAACCCATATTTAATGTGATCTGGGTTATTGTCTGGGTTATTTCTTTTCTCTTGCATAGATTTGTTCATGTTTTTGAGGAAGAGGGCATATCACGCAACCTGTCTGTCTAATTTAGCTAGCTTCTACCAAGTGACAGATGAATTTGTGGCAAAATATGTAGTTGTTAATTGGATGCACAGCCATTGACATCAACCAAAAAGATTTGTGAAGCATTTTGCACTGTAAAATTTGTTGACCTTAGATTTTTCAAGGGAATCGTTTTGTATGCTTTTTCTAAGTAAATGTACTTATTTAGCTCAAGTAAACTGAACTTGGTTTTTTAAGTAACATTAACTAGTTAGAAGTAAACTTAACTCATCTGTGATTAAAGTATCATTGTTTTATTTAATTATATAAATTGAGTTATAGCACATCTTTTACAGTTATGGGAAATTATGGCTGGAATCTCGGTTAGCCATATGGCACATTAAATTCTCCTCAGTACTTCTTAGTGAACATAAATCTGCACTAAAGTACAATTGAGTAAAGAAGAATGGCTTAAATTTAACAGGCTCCAAGTTCACCAGAGGTAACACTAATCACCCTCATGGTCACTTTACACAAACTATTAACCAGCTACAACAAAACAACAACATTAGTCATAAGAATTAAAACTATACATTTTTATATTACAATAATAATTTTTCTACATAAGTTCCCTTGTTTTGACCAAACATACATAATTTATTCTAGCGCTAGGGCTTATGGGTATTCCACAAAGCCACAATTTTCTACTTGAACATTTTGAGTTAGTAACACTCGAAGCCAAAGATTAAAGAATGTATATATTTGAGTTATGATTCCAAAATGTGACATTTCAAGTACTGTTTAATTAGGACCACTTAAATGTTTTTATTAATGACAACTTTAGGATTTAGAGAGTAATGGTAACTTAATTAAAACTAGTAAGAATATTACTTAAACTTAAAGGTGCACTCAGTAATTTTTTTAATTGTCATCTTGGACTTACACTGACTCCTAGTGGTGTGGATGCAGCATCATTCAAACGCAATAGTTTTCAGTTACAGATGCAATTATAGAAATTCACTATTGACAGTCAGCCATAATTAGCTTAATTCATGAGTGAAAGTGTCAAATAACAGAGCAGTAACTGAAACCAAGCGAGAAGTATTTGGCTGGCCATGTGATCCTAACATTGCAGCCACCATGAGAGGTAGAGGTAGACCGATATATCGGTTTTACCGATTAATCTGTGCCGATAGTTGTTTTTTGAAACTATTGGTTATCCGCAAAACTTATTTTTTTATCATTCCTCTGTGGCCGGCTCTGGAGGATTTTACAGTTAAAACAGCTTGGTTCTACACTACAGTATCACAGCAGCCTCTCAAATTGAAATCAAAACAATCACGTAGGATTTTCTGTATCTAAATCTTTCATCATTGGCAATATTCATCCATATTTTTATCCTCACTTCAATACATATTTTGTTATTCTGATTTGATAGTCAAGTGTTTTAAAGTGAAGTGAGGGCATGCAAAGAAATTGCAACTATATGGAAACGTGCTCCATCAGCACATACATTGAGTCTCCAACTTCATATCTTGTAAATATAAATAAACCTTATTCCTCATTAAACCTCAACTGGTTAAAATTAATATACAAACCCCTTCATCTGGTGAATATATAGGCTAAAAAATGCCTATATATTTGGTAAATATTTAAAAATACAGCATTTTAATAAAACCCAGTCGCTGTCATTTCAAATTAAGAGTCCCTGGTGCTTTTCGGGCTTGTTTATAGTATATAAAGTCCTATGTTATGCACCAAATCTGAATTATTTTCTGTTTATTATTGGTGTTTTGGTTGAACAATAAACTGCATTTTATTAATTTTGGACTCTTGTAGCCTTTTTGTCTGTCCTTCAGAGTAAGGAAACTCCTGGCTGATTAATTGGTTTTTTGTAAAAATATTGAGTGCATCTTTAAGTAGAGTAAACTATTTTTTATTTTATTTATTTTTACAGTTTGAAATAACGATTAGTATTTACAGTGTGTCCTCCCCTTTAAAAAGTACGTATTTATTTTGCTTTCCTAACTCTGCACGATTATATGGTAAATTGGATCTTATTATTTGCATTCAGTATTGTTTGCAAACGTATCAGAACAGACCTGCGACCCATTTTTTGGTTGTGACCCACCAGTTGAGAACCACTGCTTTTTTGGAATTGTTATTGTTCAAAACATTTGTAGATAATGTGGTATGTATGATATTTGTCACAGGAAGAGAACAGAGATGGTACGAACTCCAATGATTCCACTGCCAATGCCACAAAAGCTCAGATTCAACATCACCCCGGAAGTCAAGAAGGACATTGAGAAAGCCAAACAGAACATGAACATGTGAAGAATTTCAAACTCTTTCTATATAAAAACAGTTATAACATGCTCTTGGAAATGAATCAATAACCGCTTGGTTATTAAATAATGTACGTTCTTCATCCTCTTAATGGCCAGTTATTACCACTGTTATAATACAGTCTCTCAACCCTCTGAATAGAATGGTGCATGAACTGGATGTTCGAGTGCTCAACTTCTCACATTACGGAAGGAAATTTCCCAAGTCTCATAAAATGAGTCCAGATGCATTCATCCAAATGGCTCTACAGTTGGCCTACTACAGGTGAATTTGACAACCTTGTGCTAAATAAAGTGGTATGAACACACCTCTGATGAAATGTCCCTACAATTCCTGTTTATTAAATTTGTATTCTTTCAGATACAGTATTTTTTTTTCACCTGAAATGTTTTTTATTAATTTCTCACATCATTTCATAGGTTGCTTGCATGCCATTTTGCCACATTTCTTCGTCAATGACTTTAAAGGTGAAGTATGTACATTTTTTTTTTTATTTGAAATACTTTCAACTATTCTAGTTTAATGTGCAGAGACTACTATAAGTAAGCCATTTATAGGTTGACTCCTCCAAAGAGTGTTTGAGTGAAGGAGAATCTCACTTTTTTGCAATGCTATTTGGTGGCACTAGTTGTGCAGAAATCACATACTTCACCTTTAAAACATGCAATGCATTTTGGTAATGGAAAATTGCAGAACATGGCCAATGGTGAGCAGTGATACAGTTTCAAGCGGTTGGATTTACTGCTGTTTTTCTTTTAAATGACTAATTTGTCAGTAATGGCTTTTTTTTTTCACAATAGTAACAACAATTTATTTATTATAATACTAGTAAACAACTTATTTCAGCTTTGGCTATATGCTTGTAACATTTTGAAACATTCATAATTACACTAAATTGTTGAAGAATTAAGTCAGTTTACCTGAAATTGCAAGATGCTTCTAGTGCCCATAACCATGCCAATTCACTGATGATTGATCTTGTTTGTTTGTTAGGATGTATCAGACATGCTGTCCGACATATGAGAGCGCCTCTTTACGCATGTTTAAACTGGGAAGAACCGAAGCCATTCGTTCCACCACTACAGAGTCACTCCAGTTCACACAAGCCATGGACGATCCATCAAAACATGTAAGAGTTTAGATTTTAACAGCATTCTCACCTATGGTGACCCTCGTGTAAGTTACATTTTCCATGTTAACAGGGGAAAATGATGCATGATCACATGGTTATGTATCAATCTTGTTTCAAATGCAGAATAGTGAGAAGGCAGCACTGCTTGAAAGGGCAATCAAAGTCCACAGAGAGCATACACACATGGTGAGTATCTCATCATATAATCTTGAAAAAGCCAAGCTCTTGTTTATGAACATCACTCTGTTTTGCATTCCATTCAACTTCCTACTTGGAAAAGTGCAATAGAACAGCACTTCTACAACTTTGATTTAAATGAGATGCATGTGTATGATGTCACATGAACTTTGCGGCTCTCGGGGAGATGTACACATTAATAATAAAAATCCACTTTTAAGCAAATAAAATAATATGCATCAATGTGTCAAATTTCCATCTTTACATGATAATAAAACCTGTTTAGCAAACTTTGCAGCGACAGATGTGTAAAACACTGTAAATTATCTTTGTCGATAATTGTTCACCTGTGAAACAAATAGACATCGTATTGAGTTTTTTGTCCTCTGCAATTTGGTTGCTTGGAGACTTTTCTGGTCACAATCACACAACGGAAAAGCTAACAGTTGCTTTGCTATTTTGCCTCCATATAAGTCGTCTTCCAAGCATTGGGCAATGGGACACCCTTTATGGTCAGAAGTCAGAGATGTCAAATAGGATTATCCCACATCCGACTTTGAATGGAACACAGAATTAGTCACCAAGAACTCTTAATAAATCTTATCTAAGTGTAATGCATTGTTTTATTAAATGTTATTGTATTGTATTTGTGTTGTTACAATTTTGACCTCCTCATGATCTTGACCTCTGTTTTTTGTAATCAGGCCATTCATGGTCAGGGTATAGAGAGGCACCTGCTGGGTCTGAAGATGATAGCCATTGAGGATCTGACATCTCTGCCTGAGATCTTCATGGACACATCCTTCGCTGTGGCTTCACATTTTAATATGTTCACTAGCCAGGTTTGTAGAATCCCATCCTCTGAATGGAGCTAAAGTCCTGAAGTCGTTACTCCAAATCAAACATTCTAGAAAGACTATTTAACTTCAAGCGCCACCACTTTGTTTTTCAAAGGAGCCATATTCTACACTTTTGTAGCATGCAGTAATGTAGTTTTACATGACCATATTCCACCCTCTCTCTGACACTTAAGGCTAGACTACAGTATACTTCATGCTTTGCTGTGACTGGGCAGATCAAGTTGCTAATCTCTGAATATGTTGCAATGTAGGCAACTATTTGATAATGTGAAGATTTCTGAATTAGCCATTTTAGTTTGTGTAGATACAAGCTCTGAGTTGACAGAGGAATGAGTGTTGTGTTGTGAGGGTTAGAGTATGGGTTGTAATCTGTTTCATGATATGACCCCATTTAAAGGCCATCTGGAGACTGCAAGTAACTTGCTGTAATTTAATACCTCACAAGTCATTCTGGCTTGTTGGTGCCCTTTGATATACTTTACAATTTGCACAGATAAATTGGCTAAATCTGACAGGGTTGCAAAAACTGTTCCCCTGATGACATTTCTGTGCTATAGGGAAACATCTTTTAACTCCAGCAACTGGTTTGGAATTGGGTTTGCAATTGTGTTGGTACTTTGCTTATCATACTACTACTATTTGTTTTCTATTCCTAGCTGCCTGCTGTAAGGAAATGATATATGCACTTTTTTTTTCTTTTTTTTTTTTTATTAACATATTTTAATGATTCCTGTATTAACACATACAAGCAAGAACATATACAAACAGAATCAATACTTAACCCCCTCTATTACTACCCCCCCCCCCCCCCCACCCCCAATCCTACCCAAAACAACATCCCAGTGGTCCCACATAATTATAGACACACAAAAACAAATATTAAAAAATAAAATAATTTATAAAATATAATTATTCACACACATAAACTCTACATCTCTCTCTCCATTGTCCCTCCCTGAGAGCCCTCCAAAAATGCCAGATATTTGCCCCATTTTCCCATAAACAAGTCCAAATTACCCAATCCTCTTGATACCCCTTCTTCAAACGCTGCCACCCTCCCCATCTCTGTACACCACTCTAGAAATGATGGCGCTTCGTCGGACTTCCAACCCCTTAAAATGACTTGTCTGCCAATCATAACACTTGTTAAAACCCAATATATGCACTTTTTGAACGAAGTATATCATCCATTAGGAGCTTAAATGTAAATGTAAAGATACTCCAGTATATGGAAACATAGCATTTGAACACAAAACAAGTGGTGTAAATCTGATGTTTTTATTTTTAACTGAAACCTTTAAGCTCTAAATGTGTTTTTATAAAGGATTATAACTCAACAAAAAAGAAAAAGAGGGTCAATTGTTTATCATTTTAACAAAAACTTTTCACATTTTTTAATTATATAGATTATTAAATTCTTAGACTCACCACCTAAGAAACTGCTAAAAAATCACACACAAAAAAATTGAGCTAAAAAGTAACTTTAAATTAACTGTCACCTGTATCTGAGTTAAATGTTGTGTTGATACGACAAAGCAATCAAAAGTTATAGCTTTACAAAAATAATTTATCCTAATGTACAAAAACTTCTCCAAACAAATAAAATATAATTGTACATTACACATTCAAACAAAATAATGACTAAAGGTATGCTTTCTCTCCAAAACATGCAGGCATTAGAATGAGATTTCATTCGTTCCATTCTGTGTCATTTGAGTCATCATTGAGTCTGTGTCATGTACTTGGCACCATCTCCTGGTGGCCACATGTAATTAGCGTGAACTGTCCTCTCTGACAGTTATTGGATGACTTCCACCTCTGGCTGCAGCGATCTGAATCCTAATATGATTGGTTTAGTGTTCCGTAACGCTGGACATTGTACTACATTATTTCCATTGAAGTCATCTGATCCAGGAAAGCTAATATGTTTTTAGCCAGATAGCACATTATGTGGTGCTTGCACATTGTGCTTTGTGTGGATTATCTAATGATCTATGCATCCGATTACGTTGTGTGTGGGCTCGTTTTAACGGGAAACACCTCCTCTAAGTAACAGTATGTGATATTTTATGTTCTGTTTCATGAAGTTATAAGCGAAAACGCGGCATATAAGCAACACCTGTTTACATGTAACATTTATGTGAAAGATACATACTTTGGTATTACTTGCTATATTTTTGTGAGTAAAACAAGTAGGCTGGTTGTATTCTACTCTTTGAGAGCTTTCCAACAACATATGACACATGGCTATTTGATGTTTTTACTGATGACAATAATATGTACAGTGCAATTGTTTCTATAAATATTTGGAATAATGTGCACTGATGGATTGTGCACAATAATAGCAGGAATGTGCATTAAGAAAGTAACTAGTGTCAATTTTGATTTCATGTTGACTGTAAATAGAGCATTTGTGTTTATTAAAGCATTGTGCTTGTTCTGTATTGTGGTTTTCAGGTTGGATCAAAAACAGACTGTGTTATGTGTTTTGGACCCATGGTTCCAGACGGTTATGGTATCTGCTACAACCCCATGGATGACCACATCAACTTTGCTGTTACAGCCTTTAATAGCTGTGAGGAAACCAATGCCACTAAACTGTCCCAGTTCCTAGAGGTTGCTCTTCTGGACATGAAGGCTCTGCTGGAGAAGGTGTCTAAAACCAGTGAGTGATGCTTCATTAGTGGGAGAAGAAACTCAGGAGAAGGCCTGATAACCATTCAGACTGGAGAGGAAAACTGTTTTGGTTTCAGTGTCATTAAACTGACAAATAACACATCTTTAGGCAAAAGGAAATTACTTTTAATATCAATTTATGGACTAAAAGGCTACTATAATGACAAATGGAGACAGCCAGAAACCGATATCAGAAGAAATGTACGTTTGAAAAGGCCATTTATATAGTCTGATTCCACATCAAGTTAAGGAGTTTCATGGTATTTTCACAGATAGTAAGTAGGAGTGATTATGCAAACTATATAAGAGTCATGCAGACTTTTTATAAATTGCTCTGATGAGAGTCCTTCAGCTTTATGTGGAATTGTTTTATTTGTAGATGTGTTGTTCAAGTTGTTTATTGATTTCTTTGTGCTTTACGATCTGCTGTAAACTTGTACAAATAATTGTCAGTTTACACAGACTTACTCATGTTCATTAAAATAAATATACAGAAGCACTTAGATATGAACAATAACTAGTACATTTTTATTTGCTTTTAAATGATATGACAAAACAGACAGAATACTTAAGATTATATCTTTGATATAAAGTTAATAAACCCTATCAATTGAAACTGTGGTGTTATTGGCTAAATTTTTAAAACATCTTGGAAGCACCTTACGAACTAGAAGCAAGACTACACTGGTTCCTCTTCAGAAGGCTTAATATATGAATACTCTGCTCTGAACATTCCCTTGATTTGCTGATATTCTTCATGGAATTCCACTTTAGCCCTGCTTCCTGAAAGCTCCACAGGAAGAGCTGAGATCCTCTGAATACTGTTGTCTTTAAGGCATCCACATCCCTTATCTGGGGGAGCAAAGGAAATCAAATCCCAGTACAAAATAGATCTTACCATAAACCCAAAAAAATTATATTTTGTAATATACATTTTTTTGTTTTGTTTTTTTTAACTCTCATTTAAATTGCTCCAAACCCATATGATGTTATTTTTTCTGTGGTACACAAAAGAAGAAATTTTGAAAAATATTTATGCAGCTCTTTAATATACAATTACGGTTCATAGTGACCATGGCTTTAAAGCTCCTAAAAGGACCAAAAAACACCAAAAAGTTGTCCATTCAATTTGTGCACTTCACTCACGACCACTTTATTAGATACACCTGTACACCTACTTATTCATGCGATTATCTAATCAGTCAATCATGTGGAAGCTGTGTAATGCATAAAATCATGCAGATACGAGTCAGGAGCTTCAGTTAATGTTCGCATCATCCATCAGAATGGGGAAAAAAGTGATCTCAGTGATTTCGACCGCGGCATGATTGTTGGTGCCAGATGGGCTGGTTTGAGTATTTCTGTAACTGCGGATCTCCTGGGATTTTCACGCACAACTCTCTCTAGAGTTTACTCAGAATGGTGCCAAAAACATCCAGTGAATGGCAGTTCTGCGGATGGAAACACCTTGTTGATGAGTGAGGTCAACGGAGAATGGCCAGACTGGTTCGAGCTGACAGAAAAGCTACGGTAACTCAGATAAACACTCTGTACAATTGTAGTGAGCAGAATAGCATCACAGTATGCACAACATGACGAACTTTGAGGCGGATGGGCTACAACAGCAGAAGACCACATTGGGTTCCGCTTCTGTCAGCCAAGAATAGAAAGTTGAGGCTGCAGTGGGAACAGGCTCACCAAAACTGGACAGTTAAAAACTGGAAAAACATAGCCAGGTCTGATGAATCTCTATTTCTGCTGAGGTACACAGATGGTAGGCCCACTGCAGCCTCAGCTTTTTGTTCTTGCCATTACTCATACCATTACTTATCAACAAGGCATTTCGGTCTGCAGAACTGCCACTCACTGGATGCTTTTTGTTTTTGGCAGCATTCTGATTAAACTCTAGAGACTTTTGTGCATAAAAATCCCAGGAGATCAGCAGTTACAGATATAACCCAGAATATTCCTTTACAGCAGGGGTATGGCTGGGGTAAGGGAATAAAGTAGGGGGTGTTCATCAAAAAAAGGTTGAGAACCATTGCTTTACAGGATGGATGTACAGTTACTTACCAGTATGTATGTAGACTCTGTATGAGTAAGCACAGACAGTGCTATGATTTGGATCCTCAAAGCAGGTGGAGGGTCAATAAACACAAGGCAGCTTTGGGTTTTAGAGGGGGAGACGGCTAGCTTTTGATCTGATTTTCAGTGAGTTCAGGTGGAGAGAACAGCTGAATGTCACACTCTTGAGAGGAGACAGAAGCGATAATGAGTGTGTCGCATCAAGTCAACATTTTATTCTCACTTTAAGGAATAGTTATTTAAGCATAATGTCCAATCTGCTCTTTTACATACAATGAAAGTGAAAGGGGACTATGGCTGTTAAGTAAGTAAGGAAACTACTTTCAATTCTGCTTTAGAAGACTTGGAATTTTGCGCACAAGTCGTATGGACTTTTATGATGCTATTATTGGGCTTTTTTTGTAAATGTTTGGGCCTGACAGCCCCTGGTCCACATCCAACACCTCAGACATTGTTCAAAACTTCTCATTTTGTGTAAAAAAAAAAAAGTTACACAGTAGTTTTTGGGTATATCTTCCCTTAAAAGTATATAATATTTTATGAATACACGTGTTTTGTTTCTTTTGAAGAATTCTGAAAGAAATTAAGAGTAGTTTTGTGCTGCATTTGTAATGACTCACCTCCATGGTGGCTTTTTTTGGTTTTTATGCTCTGATAAAATATAACCACTCCATTGCCAGGGGTCAGACAGATTTGACACACCAATAGAACATTGGACCGTGATGTCAGTGTTCTACCAGTCGTCCTCTCACAGAAACGCATTAGGATGAGTCTGTCATACAATGCAATATTCTCCTCTGGAGGATGCACACACACACAAACACAATTCATCATACTAGAACTGAATACAAAATTTTTACTGTATGTCTGATGGCAAATTGAACTCTGTACTTACTTTGCAGACAGTTTAGAGTGCTGGATACAATTTTGATTTGAATAACCTCATCAACAGGTCGACCAATAGCAAATATACACCTCCTCTGAGTGACATTGCGCAGATCTATAGTTCCAGAGTCTTGAAGGAGTCGCCGTCCACAGAAACCTGAACGAGAGCCAGAGAAGATGTCTTATTCCATCTATTTTTATATTCATTCATCTGTCTATTCATGCAGACATAGACAAAATTTATAGTGTTATTACATATTTATAAAAGGATCATAACCACCTTAGATATTGAGGGGGACACGTTCCCCCTAATATTCAGATTAGTGATCGACCGATAGGGACTTTTGGTCCCCCTAATCCTAAATATGTTATAAAATTCTTGATTTAAAGCAATTTATAGTAACAAATAAAATGAATTAATAAGAGATTGCTGTTCAGTCTATCACCAATTCAAACTTCTGACACTTTAAAGGTGCACTCAGTAATTTTTTGAATGATGTCGAAGTGGCATACATTGGCATACCTACACTGACACCTAGTGGCCTGGATGCTGCATTGTTCAAACACGGTTGTTCTCAGCTACCAATGCCATTGTGGAAAAATTCACTATGCACAGTAAACCAGGATTCATTTAATCCATGAATGAAAGTGTCCAATAACAGGGCAGTGACTGAGATAAAGCCAGTAGTTTTCAGCTGGTCATGTGATGTTAACATGGCTGCCCCCATGAGGTGCCCCTGCACCATGTAGAATAAAACTGCTTTTATAAGGTTACTGATATGACAGAACTCTTCATCTCACATGAGTGGTCATGATTTTATACATATGTTTCAAAATTACTATTCATTTCTTTAGAAGTAAAACTTTTTAAATGAGGAAAAAAAATTACTGAGTGCACCTTTAAATGGACCATATTATGGTGCTATCTTGGAATACTCTTATAACATTCACAATGCAAAGCTCTCTGGGGGTGTTGTAACTCATTAAACGTGAAAAGATAGTCATTACAGAGATAATTTAAATATACAAGTTTTAAAGATACAGTAACATAAACAGCCTAACTCTAAAAGTCAAAGAGAGGGTGAAAAATGTTCATGTAAAACTAAATTATGACTGATGCAAAAAACCTTGACTAACATTACAAGTGAACTTCAGGGGGGAAAAGATTACATGTAAAAAAAAAAAATGCTATGCTATGGCCTCTTTACAGTCAACATGAAAATCTGTTTACAACCCATTTTACTTGTACGAAAGTAATGTATTTTGGGGATATTTATCATGGAAAAATGTAGCGCATGACTTTTTATCCATCGGGAATTGATTTGATTGTGAAAAGTGAGCATAACCAGAATGGGGTCAGGTGGTTGAAAAGTCGTTTCAAAGGCAGAGGAAGACATTATACTTCCGTAAAAGATTACCAAGACAAAAAAAAATTTCATTTGGAAGAACATGAACTGATTAATCATTCACAATAAGACCAGGAACATGCATTAGAAAGTAAACAGGTAAATTTCTTTCTTTAAACACAGTCTGACAAGTTTGTATGGTGCTAGCTGACACTTGCCACTTAACTGGTCTGTGGTGGTTCTGTTGGCACAGTTATGGAGCTTTTCATCACTTGTAATGTGGGTAAAATGCCTGAGAAACTTTTCTTCATCTTGATCACTCTGAGAAGGGCAGGTGTAGTTCTCGTAAGCTCACTTGGGGATCTCCATGTCTGCTCCCCACCTTGGGGTTCTGATTTCTGGGTATGCGTGCTGTTATTCCCTGGTGTGGAAGTATGGGCTCAGGTACAGTCAGGGCTACAGCAGGCCTGGATGGTGAGGGGTTTGGGCAAGTGGAGGCAAAGCAAAGGACTAACTAGGAGTGGATTGGATGGGCCCCTGCAGGACACAGTCCGAGACTGGATTCCATAACCACATGATACTGAACACTACATTAAAGAAAATGGATAGAAATATAGTTGATTGAGAAAAGGAACTCAATAACTGCACAACATTCAGTAATTTTAATATAAATGTACAATAATTTATAAACATAATAAGGACATACTTTGTGAGTAGATTTTTTACTTATTTTTTATTTTAAATTTTAAATTTATTCATTTAGCAGACACTTTTATACAAAGTGACTTACAAAATATGCGATTCATCCTAAGTAGACAAAGGTGCTGCAGTACAAAGTTTCAATTGTATTAGAAAAGTACTAGCCAAGAAAGAGATAAGTGCCAATAAAAAAAACTTTATGATTTTTTTATTACCAATTTTTTATTACCTATTGTTATGTGTGTAGGATCAAGTGCTTATGAAAAAGTTGTGAAATTTTAGTTTAAAGGGTTAAAGGATAGGTTAATTGATTTAAACTTTTTCATCGTGTTGAATTTTTGAGGTGTTGCTTGTCCCATACAAAGACTTTCTTAAACCTCCCCTTTATAATAAATGTATTTAAGACAGGGTGGACGCCATATGAGAAGCAGACGTGTGAGCGACTAGCTCTGCGGACTTTGCTAGTTTTTAAATTATTTTCATGTTATAATCTGGTGAGATTCGATACACCCAGTTATATATTTGTTTTTTGAGATAAACATGGCAAAGAAGTCAAAATCCTCAGACTCTGGAGACATTAAAAGACACTTACGTGTTCAAACTGAGGCATCTGATGGGACTGTGAGCCGGGGACTCGATTTGGGAAGCACGTCGGGAGAAGAAATTCAGCGTCAACTGTCCAACATCTCGGTGATGCTGACTTGGAGGATCTCGCTGTAATAAGTCGATCGATTACGGCGATGGAAACAAAATTCTCTGAGTTGATCATAAGAGTGTCAGATGTTGAGAAACGGATCGATTATCTGGAGTCAACGGAAAGGGAATTATCCGCTAATCCGCCCGCATCCAAAACAAACTTGGAACACATTTTGGAAAAAATTGAATATTTCAAAAATATGAGCCAAAGGAATAACATACAGATTGTTGGAATTCCTGAGCATGAAGAAGGCAGAGATATGGTGAAATTCCTTGACGAGCTCTGCCCGAGTCTGCTCGACATAACAGGCCATAAACTGTAAATCAAGCGAGTTCACAGAGTCCCGGCTCACAGATCTGCTGAGGGAGACAGGCCCCGATCAATTCCGGCCAAATTTCTGAGATCATCTGATAAAGATCTCATGTTGCGCCAGGCGAGGAGCAAAGGAAAGTTTTCTTGGAAGAATCACAATATTGTCTTGTTCCCGGACTTTGCGAGTTCGACAAGAGAGAAACACGATCGGTTCAAGGAATATAAGAAACTCTTACATCAACGGCAGGTCGCTTTTGCACTGATGTTTCCGGCCAAACTGAGAATAGACACCAGGGATGGCAGCAAAGTATTTACATGTCCCAAACTGGCACTCTCCTTCATAAATACATTGGAGTGAGTAAGCCATTTGATGTTTCTTATATTAGTGGACTGACTCCCTGTTCAGTGACTTGATTGTCTGAGGAAGCTGGGTGCCATTTTTGTTTCTTTGTTGCGTTGGCTCTGCCTAGTGGCTGGAGTTTGTTTTGTGGCATGACTCCTTCAAGAAACTTTTGCATTGACGGAAAATCGCTTTTACACTGAAGTTCCCGGCCAGGTTGAGAATGGACACTCTGGATAACTGCAAAATATCTACATGCTTACCTAATGGACGTCTTTTATAAAGTTGATGGGCTGAGTAAGTCATGATGTACTTTTTTATGCGGCCTCCGAGTGAGTTTGGTTCTTGATCATCCAAGGAACTGGGATGCCTGTTTTGTTTCTTTTCGTGCTGGTTCCATCTTGTGGCTGGAGTTTGTTTTTGTGCAGTATTTTCACGAGACATTGGAATGATTTCGTCATCTGCTGCACTCATAATGGCTGGCTCACTGAACAATTTTCTGTCTGTCCGAGGAAACTGAATGGCTTTATATCAGCTGGAAGTTGTTTTGTGGAGGAACACACCTTCGTTCTGTGAGTGAATCTACATGTTCTTTGTGTTTACTCTGCCTGTTGGCTGGGGTCTGTTTTACAAAGTAGTTTCTGTTATGTAATTTTGCCTCACAAAATTTGTATAGAAACACTGGACTTGAGCAATCTGATGGCAAAGTTGTTGCGGGGGTTCTTGTAGGTGTACATGGACTGTTTGAGTTTAGAAGGATGGACGCCGGTTGGCGCTGTCGTGTGCGGGGTTAATTTTTTCTGTTTGTTTTGTTCGAGGGGAAGTTCGGGGTTTTATTGTTGCTCTAATGGGGAATGTGGTCTTTATAATCTTGTTTTTGACACACAATTTATTTTTTCTGTTATATCAAAATGTAAAATGTTAATATGAGTGGGTTATCTCTCTCCATGTGGAATGTGAATGGGTTGGGGCACCCCATAAAAAGAAGGAAGGTTATTTCTTTTCTTAAGCGTAAAATATATGATATAGTGTTTTTTCAAGAAACGCATCTTTTCCCGCAGGAAGCTGAAAAATTTGGGAAGATATGGGGTGGACATGTTTTCTTTAGTGCTGGCTCAAGTAAAAGCAGGGGAGTCATTATACTGATAAATAAACATCTACAATTCAAATGTCTCAAACAGAGTAAAGATAAATTAGGAAGAGTCATTATTGTTTTAGCAGAAATTCAGGGGCAAAGGTTGATTTTGGCTAATATTTACACACCTAACGCTGATGATCAAGGCTTTTTTATAGATCTTGAAGGGATGCTGCAAGCCGCTGGCACCCCTTATGATATAATATTGGTAGGAGACTTTAATCTTTTGATGGACTCAGTCCTTGATCATAGTGAAGCAAAATGTGTAAGCCCCCTAGAGCAACATTGACGCTTCACAGGATGTGTAAAAATCTTGGTCTTACAGATATTTGGAGACTTTTGAACCCATCTGGTAGGGACTATAATTTTTTTTCATCAGTCCATAAGATTTATTCTAGAATAGATTTTTTTATATACACTATATTGCCAAAAGTATTCGCTCACCTGCCTTTAGATGCATATGAACTTAAGTGACATCCCATTCTTAATCCATAGAGTTTAATATGACGTCGGCCCACCCTTTGCAGCTATAACAGCTTCAACTCTTCTGGGAAGGCTTTCCACAAGTGTTTATGGGAATTTTTGACCATTCTTCCAGAAGCACATTTGTGAGGTCAGATACTGATGTTGGACGAGAAGGCCTGGCTCGCAGTCTTCGCTCAAATTCATCCCAAAGGTGCTCTATCGGGTTGAGGTCAGGACTCTGTGCAGGCCAGTCAAGTTCTTCCACACCAAACTCGCTCATCCATGTCTTTATGGACCTTGCTTTGTGCACTGGTGCGCAGTCATGTTGGAACAGGAAGGGGCCATCCCCAAACTGTTCCCACAAAGTTGGGAGCATGGAATTGTCCAAAATCTCTTGGTATGCTGAAGCATTCAGAGTTCCTTTCACTGGAACTAAGGGGCCAAGCCCAGCTCCTGAAAAACAACCCCACACCATAATCCCCCCTCCACCAAACTTCACAGTTGGCACAATGCAGTCAGACAAGTACCATTCTCCTGGCAACCGCCAAACCCAGACTTGTCCATCAGATTGCCAGATGGAGAAGCATGATTCGTCACTCCAGAGAACGCGTCTCCACTGCTCTAGAGTCCAGTGGCGGCGTGCTTTACACCACTGCATCCGACGCTTTGCATTGCACTTGGTGATGTATGGCTTGGATGCAGCTGCTCGGCCATGGAAACACATTCTATGAAGCTCTCTACGCACTGTTCTTGAGCTAATCTGAAGGCCACATGAACTTTGGAGGTCTGTAGCGATTGACTCTGCAGAAAGTTGGCGACCTCTGCGCACTATGCGCCTCAGCATCCGCTGACCCCACTCTGTCATTTTACGTGGCCTACCACTTCGTGGCTGAGTTGCTGTCATTCCCAATCACTTCCACTTTGTTATAATACCACTGACAGTTGACTGTGGAATATTTAGTAGCAAGGAAATTTCATGACTGGACTTGTTGCACAGGTGGCATCCTATCATAGTACCACGCTGGAATTCACTGAGCTCCTGAGAGCGGCCCATTCTTTCACAAATGTTTGTAGAAGCAGTCTGCATGCCTAGGTGCTTTATTTTATAGACCTGTGGCCATGGAAGTGATTGGAACACCTGAATTCAATTATTTGGATGGGTGAGCGAATACTTTTGGCAATATAGTGTATATAGTTGAAGTCATCAGAAGTTTACATACACCTTAGCCAAATACATTTAAATTCAGTTTTTCAGACATTTAATCGTAGAAAACATTCCCTGTCTTAGGTACTTTATTTTAAGAATGTGAAATGTCAGAATAATAGTAGAGAGAATTATATATATTTCAGATTTTATTTCTTTCATCACATTCCCATTGGGTCAGAAGTTTACATACACTTTGTTAGTATTTGGTAGCATTGCCTTTAAATTGTTTAACTTGGGTCAAACGTTTTGGGTAGCCTTCCACAAGCTTCTCACAATAAGTTGCTGGAATTTTGGCCCATTCCTCTAGATAGAACTGGTGTAACTGAGTCAGGTTTGTAGGCCTTCTTGCTCGCACACGATTTTTCAGTCCTGCCCAGAAATTTTCTGTCGGATTGAGGTCAGGGCTTTGTGATTGCCACTCCAATACCTTGACTTTGTTGTCCTTAAGCCGTTTTGCCACAACTTTGGAGGTATGCTTGGGGTCATTGTCCATTTGGAAGACCCATTTGCGACCGAGCTTTAACTTCCTGGCTGATGTCTTGAGATGTTGCTTCGATATATCCACATAATTTTCCTTCCTCATGATGCCATATATTTAGTGAAGTGCACCAGTCCCTCCTGCAGCAAAGCACCCCCGCAACATGATGCTGCCACCCCCATGCTTAACGGTTGGGATGGTGTTCTTCGGCTTGCAAGCCTCACCCGTTTTCCTCCAAACATAACGATGGTCATTATGGCCAAACACTTCATTTTTTTGTTTCATCAGACCAGAGGACATTTCTCCAAAAAGTAAGATCTTTGTCTCCATGTGCACTTGCAAACTGTAGTCTGGCTTTTTTATGGTGGTTTTGGAGCAGTGACTTCTTCCTTGCTGAGCAGCCTTTCAGGTTATGTCGATAAATGACTTGATTTACTGTGGATATAGATACTCGTCTACCTGTTTCCTCCAGCATCTTCACAAGGTGCTTTTCTGTAGTTCTGGGATTGATTTGCACTTTTTGCACCAAACTACGTTCATTTCTAGGAGACAGAATGCATCTCCTTTCTGAGCGGTATGATGGCTGCGTGGTCCCATGGTGTTTATACTTGTGTACTAAGGTTTGTACAGATGAACGTGGTACCTTCAGGCATTTGGAAATTGCTCCCAAGGATGAACTAGACTTGTGGAGGTCTACAAATTTTTTTTTCTGAGCTCTTGGCTGATTTATTTTGATTTTCCCATGATGTCAAGCAAAGAGGTACGAGTTTGAAGTTAGGCCTTAAAATACATCCACAGGTTCATCTTCAGTTCAGTACACCTCCTATCAGAAGCTAATTGGCTAATTGTCTAAAGGCTTGACATAATTTTCTGGAATTTTCCAAGCTGCTTAAAGGCAACTTTAACTTTTAACTTTAACTTAGTGTATTTAAACTTCTGACCCACTGAAATTGTGATATAGTCTATTAAAAATGAAACAGTCTGTCTGTAAACTATTGTTGGAAAAATTACTTGTGTCATGCGCAAAGTAGATGTCCTAAATGACTTGCCAAAACTATAGTTTGCTAATATTAAATTTGTGGAGTGGTTAAAAGTTTTAATGACTTCAAACTAAGTGTATGTAAACTTCTGACTTCAACTGTATATATATGTATATTATTGTATATATATGTATATATATGTATATTATTATTATTAATAGTAGTAGCAGTAGTATTACAGTGAATATTTCATTATTATACAGTAGTGATGTAGTTCTGTCGTACTTTTTTCATTGAAATTGAGCTTTTATTTTGACAAAGCTTTTATTTTGGAGTGAAACCCTTTCAGTTTCTGTGTGTTTTTGATGGTAGCTTCTCACCCAGAAGGATGCTATTTAATTAAATAAATATGTAGTTACATATTTGAATTAGCTACATAATGAATTAGCGCTCTGCTCAATGTCATCTGCGACAAACAGAGCGCGTGATGCTCATGATGGTGTTTTCGGTGTGTGAGCAAAGGAGCTCTAAAAGGTATGAACATAAGGTGTCGGCACAACACTGGCTCCACACATTCACTTAGAAGTGCGCAGCACATGCAAACTATATATATATCTCATTAAATCGCAGCCTTTGCAGTTTAATAATCACACTAGGACATAACGTGATTTTAATTTGTGCGCTGAATATTTACAGAATAACACCCGTCAGCAGATGGTATTGGTTTTTGGAATCTGAGTATTTTTATGAGCATGAATACAAGTACAGTACATGAGTGCAGTATCGGACCAGATTCCAAAACCAGTATCTTATCAGGACATCCCTGAAAAACTACAAAACTCTGCACTATGAAAACATATTTCATAATACTGTAAAATGTAAAATGAAAAATGAAAAAACCTTGGTTACAAGAAAAATAAACTTTGTTAAAATATATAGAAATGTTAATTCATAAGGATTCAAAATAAATTTATACAGGTCATTAATGTCTATCACCTGACTGGGACCACATTCCGTCCCGTCCAAAAGAGGAACAAGGAGACAAGTACAAGGACTGTGGTCACGGGGGTTGATATGACAAGACAGAACAGGACAGGTTGCCTTGATGACAATAAAGAGAAAACATCATCATATTTAAATGCCATATGAAATCAAAATTGGACCTTTGTGGCTTTAGTCCATGTCTTTTAGTGTTGAGGCCATCTATACGCTAGTGTACTCTAATTTACAGTCTTTCACTTTCAGGAAAATGGACCAAACATATTGATGACTCATCTTGCACTCATATGTTTGTACTAAGTGATTAATTTTTGTCCTATAAAAAGCTCTCTAGAGTAATTGTCTCCTCCTCATACTGCTAAAAAAACCAAAAAAATTATATTAAAAAAATGCTTACAGCACTTTTAACAATAATGGAAAATTTGGGTAAAATATATATTGGCGAAGTTGCAAGTATTACAACTGTAGCGCCCTGTTTAATTTTTGATGGGAATGAAAACAAGGCTGTGAGGACTTACAGTCTCTTCAATGAGTTGTACTGTTGTGTAACTTGATGATGATTGTTAAGCTGACTGAACATTTAAAATACATCTCATCCGCATAAAATTTTATATGGCATGTACCCTGACAAAGTTCTATAAACATGATAAAATTTACTATTAAACCATTGTTGCAGACTGATCTCACAGTGAAATCGGAAACAGTAGGTTGAATTTTCTTTAGCTAAAATCAGTCTGTGTTTAATGAAATGCTAAATTTGCCCAAGTGGCCAATGCAGTAACTGTTGTTAGTCATGTGGGCATGTGTGAGCTCCTTTTTCTGGGTGAAATGTCTACAGAGGGATGCCAAAAACAAATGGTAAAGTGAGTTATTATTATACTTTATAAACTGTACCCCCAAACCCCAAACCTAAACCTAACCATCAGTGGAGTAAAAAAGAAATGTTAGAGAGAAAAATGCAACCTCCGAATTGTGCATGTCACCGAATATGTGAATGTGATTACTTCCTGGTTTCAGCGTGGGATCTGTGTCTCAATCAGCTCCCTAGCTCCCTATGTCATGAATCAGTATATAGTGAACACGAATACAGGCACTGGTAAGGGTGCTGTTCCACCAATGAACACTGGAACACTTATGACTCAATCACCTGCGACACGTTAGTGCAGCTGTTATTAATCAGCACCACTGCTGAATAAATGGGCACTATTGTTCATTTTCGTTGAAGATATTTTAACGTACAGTGTTATTATAACAGATAAATTGAATACATAAATAAATTTAAATATATTGGAGTGCATTTTAAACCTTCTTTTAACAACTCAAATATTTAAAAGATTGTTTCATTGTGGATGACAGACAAACAACATCTCTTTTAAAGCAAAAATAAGGCTTTGATATCATATATTTGCATTTGTGCTCATCTTCTAATGACTTGAGAGACTTCAGAAGACATGGTTACGTTTCCAGTTAGGGAACATAGTGAGTAACGATGCTCCCTGGTTTTTACGGTGCATTGTGGGATTTTTTAGGGAGCGAATGTTTTAGTGCAATGGAAAGATTTTGCGAATAAGACAGCCCTAAAAATGGCAGACTCACTGATCAGTGCCCAGACTACTGAACTAAGGAACTGATTGAGATGCACCCCGGGTCTCCCACACTGCTGACACAATGCACTTCCTGTTGTGCCACAAGAGAAGGTAAACACACTTGAGCTGATGCAAAAACATCTGATGGGATGGGAAATGTGGCTTGTCAGTAAGTCGGCACAATGTTGCCGATTGTAGGGTCCCGAAACTCACGGAAATAACACACCGACTTCCCATGTGATCATGTTGCATCTGATATACAGAAGGGAGGTTAAACAGCTGGCTGTCTGGTGCAGTCAAAACAACCCTGAGCTGAACACGCTCAAAACGGTGGAGATGATTGTGGACACCCCAACACTGACCCCCCTCACCATTCTAAACAGCACTGTGGCAGCAGTGGAGTCATTCAGGTTCCTGAGCACTACCATCTCACAGGACCTCAAGTGGGAGACCCACATTGACTCCATTGTGAAAAAGGCCCAGCAGAGGTTGTACTTCCTTCGCCAGCTGAGGAAATTCAACCTGCCACAGGCGCTGCTGATACAGTTTTACTCAGCAGTCATTGAGTCTGTCCTCTGCACTTCAATAACTGTCTGGTTTGGTTCAGCTACGAAATCAGACATCAGAAGACCACAAAGGACAGTTCGGACTGCTGAGAGGATTATTGGTTGCCCCCCCCACCCCCTTCAAGAACTATACACTTCCAGAGTGAGGAAAAAGGCTGGAAAAATCACTCTGGACCACACTCACCCTGCCCACTACCTTTTTGAACTGTTGCCTTCTGGACGACGCTTCAGAGCTCTGAGCACCAGAACCGTCAGGCACAGGAACAGTTTTTTCCCTCAGGCTATTCATCTCATGAACAGTTATATTCCCCCACTGAGCAATAACTATGTGCAATACACAGTTTAGTCTTTCTTATATTTATACAACACATCCAACCTCTTCTGCCATTTCATTCCTCTGAGAGAAAAAACATTTGTACTGTACATAACAGATTTGTATTTACACTGTACATAACAGATTGTATTAGAGTTGCACTACCCATGTGTATGTGTGTATGTATGTGTGTGTCTGTACGTATGTGTATAATTAATTTTTATTTTTTATTATCTATGTCTTGCTGCTGTGTTTGTATTGTTGTACACTGGAAGCTCCTGTCACCAAGACAAATTCCTTGTATGTGTAAGCATACTTAGCAATAAAGCTCATTCTGATTCTGAATTTATTCTAATAATACATTTCCTCTGATGGTCATTTTTACTCACCATATCGTCAATAGTGAAAGAGCAAGCAGTAGCTAAACTGCCAAATGCAATATGACATTGATCATCCATTCCATAGTAGAGACCAGGCCTCCAGTCCTGCACAGAACCACCCAGCACTGGCACGGCCTTCACACACTTTGCCTTACGTGCACTACACAGCAGTCAATGAATACACTTAAAGGTGTACTCAGTAACTTTTGTCTTTGTGTCATCTTGGACTTACACTGACACCTAGCGGCTTGGATGCAGCATCATTTAAAATCAATAGATTTCAGTTTCAGATGCCATTGTAGAAATGTAGTATTCAAAGTCAGCCATGATTACTTAAATATTCAATAATCAATGAGTGAAAGTGTCAAATAACTGGACGGTTACTGAGATTAAACGAGTAATATTCGGCTGGTCATTGATTGTAACATGGCAGCCCCCATGTGCGAACCCTCTCCATGTAGAATAAAACAGCTTTTATAAGGTTACTGATATGACTGGAGTTTTCATTTTAATGTGAATGGTCATGATTTACTACATATACTGCAAAATTACAATTCATGTTTTTAGGAATAAAACTTTAATGAGGAAAACATTACTGAGTGCACTTTTAACCATACAGTCATGTTATAATGAATATCCACATGATGAAGAATAGATGACATTAGAAAACACTTAGACAGGACAAGAATGTGTGGGAAAGGAGTTGGACACATGCTTTTAAAATAAGTACAACTTAATATTTAATGCAATAAATAAACATGGTGTGAATTAAAAATAGTCAAATTGAACAATAAAGAACAGTGGATATTTAGTCAATGAATTGTAATCACTGGCTATGTTCGGAATGGAATACTATCATACAGTGCATCCGGAAAGTATTCACAGTGCTTCACTTTTTCCACATTATGTTATGTTACAGCCTTATTCCAAAATGGATTAAATTAATTATTTTCCTCAATTCTACAAACAATACCCCATAATGACAACGTGAAAGAAGTTTGTTTGAAATTTGCAAATGTATTAAAAAAAAAAAAAAAAAAAAAAAAAAAAGGTACACAAGTATTCACAGCCTTTGCTCAATACTTTGTTGAAGCACCTTTGGCACCAATTACAGCCTCAATTCTTTTTGAGTATGATGCTATAAGCTTGACACACCTATTTTTGGGCAGTTTCTCCCATTTTTCTTTGTAGGACCTCTCAAGCTCCATCAGGTTGGATGGGGAGCGTCGGTGCACAGCCATTTTCAGATCTCTCCAGAGATGTTCAATCGGGTTTAAGTCTGGGCTCTGGCTGGGCCACTCAAGGACATTCACAGAGTTGTCCCGGAGCCACTCCTTTGTTATCTTGGCTGTGTGCTTAGGATCGTTGTCCTGTTGGAAGATGAACCTTCATCCCAGTCTGAGGTCCAGAGCGCTCTGGAGCAGGTTTTCATCAAGGATGTATCTGTACATTGCTGCATTCATCTTTCCGTCGATCCTGACTAGTCTCCCAGTTCTTGCTGCTGAAAAACATCCCCACAGCATGATGCTGCCACCACCATGCTTCACTGTAGGGATGGTATTGGCCAGGCGATGAGCGGTGCCTGGTTTCCTCCAGACATGATGCTTGCCATTCAGGCCAAAGAGTTCAATCTTTGTTTCTCATGGTCTGAGAGTCCTTCAAGTGCCTTTTGGCAAACTCCAGGCGGGCTGTCATGTGCCTTTTACTGAGGAGTGGCTTCCGTCTGGCCACTCTACCATACAGGCCTGATTGGTGGAGTGCTGCAGAGATGGTTGTTCTTCTGGAAGGTTCTTCTCTCTCCACAGAGAAACGCTGGAGTGCTGTCAGAGTGACCATCGGGTTCTTGGTCACCTCCCTGACTGTGGCCCTTCTCCCCCGATCGCTCAGTTTGGCCGGGCGGCCAGCTCTAGGAAGAGTCCTGGTGATTCCAAACTTCTTCCATTTACGGATGATGGAGGCCACTGTGCTCATTGGGACCTTCAATGCTGCAGAAATTTTTCTGTACCCTACCCCAGATCTGTGCCTCAATACAATCCTGTCTCAGATGTCTACAGATAATTGCTTGGACTTCATGGCTTGGTTTGTGCTCTGACATGCACTGTTAACTGTGGGACCTTATATAGACAGGTGTGTGCCTTTCCAAATCATGTCCAATCAACTGAATTTACCACAGGTGGACTCCAATCAAGTTGTAGAAACATCTCAAGGATGATCAGTGGAAACAGGATGCACCTGAGCTCAATTTTGAGTGTCATAGCAAAGGCTGTGAATACTTATGTACATGTGATTTTTTTTGTTTATTATTTTTAATAAATTTGCAAAGATTTCAAACAAACTTCTTTCACATTGTCATTATGGGGTATTGTTTGTAGAATTTTGAAGAAAATAATGAATTTAATCAATTCTGGAATAAGGCTGTAACATAACAAAATGTGGAAAAAGTGAAGCATTGTGAATACTTTCCGGATGCACTGTACTGCCTACAGTATACATACTGGCTACATTTTTTTTTAAAGTTTTGGAAACAGTATGCAAAATGCAACAACAAATATTTCAAATAGTAGTACATAATTATTTTTTTTCTAACATGAACTAACATTACATAGCATGTTTAAATTTGTGTGTGGCATTCAATAATCATCTCAGAAATAAAAATGCTTTATTTCAATCAAATAATGAGTCACAAAGGAGTTTAAAAGGAGTTTAAAAATGACCTCATTGCTTCCAGAAATAGTAAGAGCAGTAAGACAGCATACTATTCCAAACATAGCCTTTGGTTTTGTGATTTAGTAACCTGATACCTGAAGAAATTGTAGAGCTGAGCTCTGCTGCACTGAGACCAGGTGAGATCTACACTGTTATAACCTCCATCAGATGCCATCATAAACCCACCAGAGCTGCACGTGTTATCTATCATGATTTATGCCAAAACTGGAGATACAAAAAGGCATGATTTGGTTTACAATAGTTCAACCAGATTCAACTGAGGAGGTGTAAAGTACTAGAGGAATTGATCTTTATTATATTTTCTTAATTTCACCAGTCAATTTCAAAAGCGAAGAAAAACATTTACTTTGAAATACTTCCCACTGGGTAACAGCAGATCAAACCTTGATCATGTCAAAAGAAGATACTGTAAAAAACTAAAAGTAATGCAAATATAACCTGTAGCGGAAATATGAGTATATAAATATGAGTTTTGATATTTGCACTTCAAACTTTTTAATAGCATGCTAATGTATTCCATTGCTAGCTAAAAGTTAGATGACTAGCATAACTTTAAAACATAAATCAGTTATGTGACACAAAAATATTATGTAAAACTGAAGAAATGAATCATCTTAGGGACACACATTAAAGGTGCACTCAGTAACTTTTGTCTTTGTGTCATCTTGGACTTACACTGACACCTAGTGGCTTGGACGCAGAATAATTTAAAATCAATAGTTTTCAGTTTCAGATGCCATTGTAGAAATGTAGTATTCACAGTCAGCCATGATTACTTTAATCAATGAGTGAAAGTGTCAAATAACAGGACTGTTACTGAGATTAAGCCAGTAGTATTCGGCTGGTCATGTGATTGTAACATGGCAGCTCCCATGTGCGGACCCCCTCCATGTAGAATAAAACAGCTTTTATAAGGTTACTGGTATGACTGGAGTCTTCATTTTAATGTGAGTGCCATTATTTGCTACATATACTGCAAAATTACAATTCATGTCTTTAGGAGTTATGCTTTTTTAATGAGGAAAACATTACTGAGTGCACTTTTAAATCACTTTGAGGCTACTTTAAATATAAGGTCATTTAAAAATAACTTTAGATTCCATTATTTTGAAATTACGGAAACAACTGATGTTTTCTGACAAAGAATTCATGAACTAAAGCAAGTAAAATATATTGATTTTACTTAACTGATTCATGTGGAACCTATGTACATGATTTTGTTTTTTGTTTTTTTCAGCATTTTGTACAACACTGCACAATAATGAGGAATATTTGTTTTGTTTAGTTGATTGTAAACCACACCTGGTAACATACAACAGCAGCTCTGCATGTAAAGAGTCAGTGTCAACATCAGGGTTGACCTTCTTACCCCACTCGCACACGTTTTTTAGAGAAGAGGTGATGTTTTCCGAGATCTGGATCTCTGGCTGTGAATGAAAACAGAAGACCTTTCACACTTTATTGTCCCACTACACTAGATTGGTATAGTTCTGTTTTTGTTTGTGCATGAGACAGCATCCTGTCAAACAATTTGTTTGTTACCTCTGGTTCTGTTAGAATGACCATACGGACCATGTGAACATGTGAACTATATTGGCACCAAGGGTGACATCTCTCAAAAGCTCAGAGGCCTGCAAGTGTAGAAGAGAGTGTTGTAAAGGCCTAAGTCAAACCTAGCTCACACAAACGGATGATACAGTGAGGTCCAAAAGTCCACATTGAAAATTGTAAGTTTTAGTACTTTTACACATTTAAAACAAAGAAAAGTTACTGCACAAAATGAATTAAAAATATTGAATATTCTGCATTATTTTTAGGTCACCAATCAAATGTAAACAAATTTGTGATTTTGACCATGTTAATTTCTTTGTACAAAAGGTCAGGATTTATTTGCTTCCATTGAGGTAAACAAGATGCTCTTTGGAACATTCTCAAACCATGGATAACATGGATCATCAGGTTTTGCACAAACTTGTGTAGTCCATGTGAGCTTGAGTGCATGCTGTCATTAAATCAAAAGTGGAACATCTACCAAACACATTCTCAAATTTATGTTTTTTATTTATTTTAATTTTTTTTATTTTTTTACTGCTATTTATACATAATTTGTAATGAAAAATGTTTTAATAAATTTGAAAAATGCAATACAGAAGCAATGCATTTTCAGATCTCAGACTTTTGGATCCCAGTGGATGTTGTACAATTTCTTCAAGTTTGTTCATGAAAATTGTCTTACAACATGCTTACAATGTTGAGGCTGGTGAGGATGTATCTCTCGTTGTCTTGTCTATGAATTTCATACACATCAGGACCCACTACCGCTGCTAGCTCCAGATGTGTGAACTCTGACCCTAGAGGCATCCGCCGTAACCTGAACTGACCTAAGGCAGAGGCCAAATAATGTTGAAATGAATGAAAGCCTCATAATAGGCTATTGTTATCACATAAACAATACAAAATAAAGAGTTGAATGCAAGATTTTAGCATGTTCATTGCAAAAATGACAATAATTCCATGGTATTTCACTAGCACAAACATCACTCACTCTTGGGCTGTTTAAGGTGTGTACTCACATGTAAAGTCTGAGTTAATAGCAAGTGAGGTACACCAGTGGGTAAATCCAAAGTAATGTCTTTCCAGTGGTCTATGTGTTTTTGAAGCACCGGACGAATATAAAGCCTCCTCTCCCCAGACTGAATCAGTCCTTGCTGGGGAGAAATATATAATCAGACAGACAATACATTATGTTGGAAATGTAATTATTGTCTTCTATATGTGTCCTTAAATATATGGGACAACACCTTCTAAATGCACATGTATATGTAAATACCTTTGCTCATGTGAACTAATTGTTTTCACATTTAGTTATATATTATAAATAATGTTATATTTTTTGATTAAAAGAGAGGTGGTATTTACAGTAATAATACTAGTTTACAAATATGCGTAAAAAATTTATTATATTATTTAATTTTCCATCTCATCTATGACGTTATTTGGACATTTAACCCACTCTTAGGGCTCTATTTTCATAAGCGCAGTGCTAGGCGCAACAATCGTGCGCTGCATCTTATCCAATTTTCGTGAGAGTGTTAATTCTAAGCGCAGCTTTCCTGCCAGGGCAAAGTGCAATTGGGCATGTTTGGGAATGTTTGCGCTATCTGTGGGTGTATGCGCACAAACTGTGTGTATTGTGTGTTAATGAAGTGGCGCAAAGCGCGATTTTCTAGAAATAGGTGATTGCGCTAAGACGTTACAATACCACTTTCAATTACCACTGTTTTCAGTGCAAGTCCAAATTCAGTTCTTACATTTGCAATTTGGAGATTCCACCATCAGGTGGTAATAAAGTTAATGTCCAAACTATGAAAATATAGTGGAACATCAAATTATTTCCAGGACGATCACTGTTATAGTCATTTTATGAAACAAATATTTATGAGATTTGTGTTAAACTGTCTTTGGGTCATCGTTTATTTGGGTATATGGTTTATTTGTTAATCCAGCCAGCAAGGAGGGTACAAAATAAGAAAATGGCTGAAGGATTAATCATTTGTCCAAAGAAATCAATCAGTAAATTAATATCTCAATGAGATAGTCTAAACAGAGCTTCTAAACAGACAATGATTTTGATTGTTGTCTGGCACATATTTTATTGACAAATGAAAAGTATATCCTTGTTTTGACAATTGATGGTCTAAAAATCAATGTAGGTTGCCACTTCACTGAAAATACTAATGACTATTTTTTGTTCAGCATCTTACTTTGCACCTAAATTTGCTACTGATTTAATTAAATCCCATCCCTCTTGAAACTAAATGTACATTTACATTTATTAAATTAACCCTTAAATGCACGAGTGTTTCGTCAAACATTATTACATACTCTGGTCTTTTGAGACCCGGCAAGTATATCTATCTACAAAATGCCCAGATTTTCTAATAATTTTCAAGACAGTTAGAAAATAATGGAATAGAAAATATTCTGATATTTTTTGTATACAGTATCAAAGAGATGATGCAACAAATATAGAACAGGATTCAGTACTTCCACACTAAAATTTCATGAGACGCAACAGGCTGTCAAACACATATTGAGCTAGCTAGCTACACACAACACATAAGATACACATTAGCTACACATAAGCTACAAATATTCTCAGGCACTTATTGAGTCTAACTAGATGCATAACTTACATCATTTCAGTAGTACACCCAATTGAAAATAGTCAAATCATACTGTTTATGTGTTAAACTTGCTATAGTTTACTTCCACATTGCTTCTTCGTCAAATAGCAATGCCAAATGTAAATCAAGTCAATCACTGACACAACAGTGCCACCTTGATAGAAATAGCATGTATAATATGTTTGTGTACACACATATGGAATATGTGATGTCGCCTGGGTTTATTAATGGAATAGTTCACCCAAAAATGAATATTCTCTCATCATTTACTCACCCTCATGCCATCCCAGATGTGTATGTCTTTCTTTCTTCTGTTGAACACAAACAAATATTTTAAAAGAATATTTCAGCTCCGTAGGTCCATATAATGCAAGTGAATGGTGGCCAGATCTTTGAAGCTCCAAAAAGCATGTAAAGGCAGAACAAAAGTAATCCGTATGATTCCAGTGGTTTAATCCATATCGTCTGAAGCGTTATGATAAATGTGGAGAGAAACAGATCATTATTTAAGTCCTTTTTATTTATTTATTTTCTTTTACAATAAATCTCCACTTTCACTTTCACATTTAAAAGTCACATGTGGTGCCTGTTTAGTTTCACTTTCACATTTGAAAGTGAAAGTGGAGATTTAACTAAATGATGGTGAGAATTTTAATTTGTGAACTATCCCTTGAATTACGTTTACTCATTTAGTAGCCAAAGCCACATGAATTCTGTTGAAGGTTAAGACATAAATATGCCTTATTCATAAACTATATAACTTCATACAAAATTAATTTGGCATTTTCCGAAGTGTCAAAAATATTTTCTTGGGGGAGACTTTTATTTTAATAATGTAGTCAATGCAACACGAATCTTGTTAGGTCGGGGGCTTAATTTGATTGATGTCTTGTTTATAAAGTATATCTTGAATTGAATTTTGTGGGAGGGTTATTTTATTGCAATTATGGGACTTTTGTGTTGAAAAACAGTTTGTTCCTCGTCGCATGTTTCGCGCTCGTGCATGAGGAAAGCGCGTGCGGTCGATGGGCAGGTAAAAACACACACAGCGTGAGGGAGCGTAGAGGGTATGTTTGTGATGCCGAAACATTCAACACAAAGCGACTCACATTAGCTTGTAAAATGAGCGTATGCTTGTGTTTTGATGATGGTTTCATATAATCAGCTCTAAATGTAGATGTTTTAGTTGTAAGAACTCAAATGAAGTTTGTGCGTTGTTCGTAGCATTAGCAGCGCGGCGCAGATTCAAACAGTTAGCCGAGCGTGCTAGCATTGGGTTACAAACGTTACACTCGTTTGTGCTTTTGCCTAACTGACTGTAAATAAAGGGATTGTTTTTGTTTACCTAGTTTTAACCAGTACACACAGATTTTGATGAATCCCGTGTTGAGTTTGTGTGCCGGTTGCGAAAGTGTGAATCTCGTTAGCCATTTAACTGTTCACTCCAGTCAGATGTTGCTTCTAAATGCACCAACAACAGCGATCGGAGTGTTTTCATTCCGCCCTGAAGCTCTTCTACTCATTAACTAGAGGCTTTCAGTCCGTTACTGCGCTAATTGTTTTAGTCGCCATTAGCTGAGATCTTGGCCGTATCTCAAAACCTATTGCGCTGCCTACATAGACAGCATTTTTGGGTGAAGCGAACCTGCGAAAACTCGCTGTTGATGCCATGAATGCAGTCTAGGCAGGAAGCTTACTTGTTTTGAGGCACATCCCTTAAGTGTCTTTGTTCCTAGTAGCCAGGTACTTTAAAATAGTAGCTGAAAAGATAAAAACAAAAAGGCAGTTCAGACGATTTAAACCCCACAAACGAAACCAAACATTTAGATAGTATAGTTAGTAACGCAAAGTGCTACTGGAAGTTTGTCGTCATAAGTTGTATGCTGCAACAGGGAGTAAGCAACTATACAGCAACAAAGAGGATCTAGTTAAGACTGATGGGCTGGTTTTGTTGTGTTTTCTGTAAATGCTGGCAATTTTTATTTTTTCAGGTGATGGGGTGGGGGTGAGGGGTGGCGTAAGTGGACACCAGTCCCAGACTATGTTGGCATGGCTATATTTAAAGGCTGGGCTGATAGGGGGGATGATAGTCTTACATTGGAAGCACAGTGCGACAGGCCCAGTGCACCTGTCACTAACCCCATCTTACACAAACATCTTGGGAATATTTTCTCAGTGTCTGTGAAATGGTGTAAAGTAAGGGTGTAGGAATGAGTTGGAAAGTGGATGGAAACATAAATCTCATCAGCCTCTCTTTACTAGATGCCACATATACATTGGTATTAGATGCCATTTGACAGCGTAAACTAAACCTTCCATAAATGTCAGTCACTCAAAAAAGTTGAATGAGTAGGCCTGAAACACTTATCCAACAAGAATCCATCCTTTTGTCAAATGGCTTTAATCTTCTGTTGATCATGTCTTCTCTCCTCAGGTAGTTTAAGGTGTAATGGGTTCTGTCTTTCCTTTTCTCCCCCAGACTTTTCTATTTTGTACATACATTATTTTGTATATACTGTTTATAATGACTTCAGTGGTCACTGATGCTGCCCGGAGCAATCGGGACAGAGCCCAACCAGAGACCACACACGCCTCACAGCCACAGAAACAGATACAGGTGAGCGATATCTACAGATCCTCTACGTGTGACTGTGTTCTCATTAAAGGGATAGTTCACCCAAAAATGATAATTCTCTCATCATTTACTCACCCTCATGCCATCCCATATGTGTATGACTTAATTCTGCTGAACACAAATGAAAGTTTTTAGAAGAATATCTCAGCTCTGTAGGTCCATACAATGCAAGAGAATGGTGACCAGAACTTGAAGCTCCAAAGCACGTAAAGGCAACATAAAAGTAACCCATAAGACTCCAGTCATTAATCAGTTGCCGCTTTTCCAGTATCATGCCAGTATGAGCCAGAGTTATCAACTGGCCAGCCGGGGCCAATAGCCTCAGACCTCGAGCCACAAGACCAAAATCGATCTGCGTTCCACCATCAGGCCAATAAATCTGCAGCGTTGCTCTAAAACCCGTCCTTAATACGCCGCTGCGGTGCTAACATCACACACCCCGCCCATTTCACAAGCAAGAGGGAAGCTCAAGCTGAGGTATCATGTTATCTAGAATATTGAATTTATATCACATGTAAACACAAGATAAGTTAGCGTTGACAACTCACCAACTGTAACTGCCACGGTGTCCCGAGTGATCTCTCCACTAACAGCGGGACAATGTCCCAGAACACTGTCTATGAAAGCTCACGAGCCATGGGAAGTCATTTCTTTAGGCACTGCTTTGTCCACTGGGCGTTTTAAATAATTTGTACTCTGCCTGCATTTTTTTTATTAATGTTTCCTGAACATGTACCTTTGTGTACTGGACACATAACCTGGGAAGTTCTACGATACTCTGCCTATGACATTGAACCTGCCTCACTCCACAGATGGCCGTGTTTGGCTAAAGGGTAATCGGCGGGCCAAAGGCTATTTGCCCTTGGCACCGAGGAGGCACGATGAAGCCCTGGAAGTGACACACACTAGCACGCCCTCATTTGGCCCGATAGTGGAAACGCAGCTAATGGGTGCTTCTCATTTCTGAAATTGTGCATCCTCGTTTCTTCTCCTTCCTTTCCTCGCTTCCTAGCTCCACCCTCTTAAGAAATGAAGGATCCAAGGAAAGGAAACGAGGATGGAGGAATCAAAGCAAGACAGATTTGTAAAAAGAAATGTCCTGCTCACTCACACGTCACTACAGAGAGTGCGTTTTTGTGCGGCTGCAGTACCTTGGCGTGCTTGCTGTTATGTTATTAACTTTTTGTTAATGCATAATAAATCTAAATAATTCAAGATGCACTGTTGAAGTATGTGTCAATTATGGTTTATTTAAACTGCAAAGGTGATACATGAATTAAAACTATTGTGTCAGATGTGAAGGGGGAGGAGGATTAACACATGCGTCAGGTACTTTGACCAAAAAGTCTTCTGCGTAGGATGCTCCTGTGTTTCTTCGCTCAAGTGTCCTCATTAAGCTTCCTCTGTCTTTACCTTCTCATGGTGCATTTAAAGAATTGATACATCCTTTGTGGTGGTGGACTTTGTTCAGTTTCCGGGTCATGGGCTTGAGGACGGAGGATGCACAATATAGGAAATGAAAAGCATCCAAATTTTTTCAGAAGTGATATGATAGGTGTGGGTGACAAGTAGGTCAATATTTGTTTCATTTTTTACTATAAATTCTCCACCCTGCCCAGTAGGTGGCGATATGCACAAAGAATGTAAATTACCAAAACTAAAAGAATAACGTGAAAGTGGAGATTTATAATAAAAAAGGATTTAAATATTGATCTGTTTCTCACCCACAACTATCATATCGCTTCTGAAGATATGGATTTAACCATTGGAGTCAGATTGATTACTTTTATGCTGCCTTTATGTGCTTTTTGGACTTTCAAAATTCTGGCCACCATTCACTTGCATTGTATAGACCTACAGAAATCTTCATTTGTGTTCAGCAGAAGAAAGTCATTCACATCTGAGATGTCATGATGGCGAGCAAATGAGAGAATGTTCATTTTTGGATGAACTATCCCTTTAAAGTCTGCAGGTGTTTAACTGTGTCATCTGTCTCTAGGCCACAGCTGAACAGATCCGACTTGCCCAGATGATTTATGACAAAAATGATGCAGATTTTGAGGGCAAAGTTCAACAGGTGAGTGATGCCAACATCTCCATATATAAGGTATGGTTACAGTTGAAGTCAGAAGTCTACATACACTTAATGACTTCAACCTAAAACAAATTTTTTAACCACTCTACAGATTTTATATTAGCAAACTATAGTTTAGGCAAGTAGTTTAGGACATCTACTTTGTGCATGACACAAGTCATTTTTCCAACATTTGTTTACAGACAGATTGATTCACTTTAAAGAGCACCTATTATGGTTTTTCAAATATTAACTTTCATGTAGTGTGTTATATAGCTGTTTGTGAATGTGAAAAAGTCTGCAAAGTTTCAAAAATCAAAGTGCACAAAATATGGAGTTATTGACACCCAAAAGAAAGAACCGATTCTGAACACCTGAAACAAGTTGTTAGTACAAGTAGTAAGTCTGGAATTACTAACCTACTTAATTTGGTAACAAAAAACCCGCCTCTGGTCTGTTTACATGTACAGCCAGTGCAGCCTGTTTGCCTCTGCTAACCGGCTAACTCACGTTATTGTCAAACTACATATAAACTTACAACAGAGAAACGTCCTGTTCTCGTCGTGCTTGCGATGGTGGTTCGGGTTGATCTTCCGATGTATCACTATTGGACTCGGGCTCAAATGGGTAAGGTAAAACAGAAATTTTTTCAGACGGAGCTGAAACTTTGAAATGGTAGTGGGCGTTTCCTTTCCGACACGCACTGTAAGTGGTAGACCAATCACAACAGACTGGGACATCTGACCAATCAGAGCAGAGTAGGCTCTCTGAAAGGAGTTTAGAATGAATCCTTTAGAACGTATCATTGGAGTCGTTTTTGACACTGGGGAAAAAAGGTAATGCTGCAATTTAAATTGGATGCATGTAAATCTATTGTATGAGACCTTTAAAACAAAATTAGGCACGTTTAAAAATCATAATAGATGCACTTTAAATTGACTATCACAATCCAGTGGGTCAGAAGTTTTCACTAATGAGGCTTTTCCACTGTACGGTACAGTTCGACTTGATTCTGTTCGCTTTTGGGGGTTTTCCACTGTGGATAGTACCTGGTACTTTTTTTAGTACCACCTCGGTCGAGGTTCCAAGCGAACTGAACTGATACTAAATGTGACGTCAAAACCCTGCAGATCACTGATTGGTCAGAGAGAATCGTCACTACCAGCGTCACTGGATTTGTAACACAGGACATCAAACCGCTAGTTTTAAAGTTGGCAACAGCGATGGCAGTATCATTTGTTCACGCAACTTTTGAATTGTAAAAAGAAATGGCTGTGTGCAAAATCACGGCGTGGTCAATAATCGAGGTGCAGATGTTCCTCTCGTTAGCGACAAATGAAACGATGTAAAACGAAAAAGTCTTTCAGGAAGTGTCTCAGCTGTTGGCCGCACACGGCCTACCAACAGTGTAGGAAAAAGTTAAAAAAACTTAAAAGTGACTACAGAATCATCAAGTACCACAACAGTCTGAGTGGTTCAAACAGAAGAAAGTGGAAGTGGTTCGACCAAATGGACGCTATCTATAGCAATAGACCAGTGAGCAATGGGAGGGGAGTGCCCTGGACTCGGCCACGGCATTGCTGGAGTCCACGATGGAGGATGGTATGTTTTGTTAGGTTAACTCTATATTCTGCTTGAAATTTTCAATTTATTTAGTTGACCAGCTACTGGAAAGCTTGCTTCTGAAACAACCAGGCCAATTTAACTGTTACACTTGTGTAAAATCACCATGCAACAACTGCTTTATGCAGCACAATAAGCTAGTAGCTAACAGTTAGCGGTCGTGTTATTGTTTATGGGCAGTAATGTTTGTGTCGCGTTTAAGATGATTTCACGGCAGTAGAGGCGGTGCAACTATGACGATCAGCCTATAATCCCACCCACGTTGAGGCGGCACTAAACTGCAGTGGAAAAGCAAGCTCAGAAAAGTAAAGCAAGCAGAGTCGAGTCGAACCGTAACGTGCAGTGGAAAAGTGCCATAAGTTAACTGTGCCTTTAAGCAGCTTGGAAAATTTCAGAAAATTATGTCAAGCCTTTAGGCAAATCTGATAGGCTAATTGGAGGTGTACCTGTGGATGTATTTTAAGGCCTACCTTCACTCAGTGCCTCTTCATCACCACCAAGACATCATGGGAAAATCGAAAGAAATCAGCCAAGACCTCAGAAAAAAATTTGTGTACCTCCACAACTCTGGTTCATCCTTGGGAGCAATTTCCAAATTCCTGAAGGTACCACGTTCATCTGTACAAACAATAGTACACAAGTATAAACACAATGGGACCACGCAGCCATCATACTGCTCAGGAAGGAGACACATTCTGTCTCCTAGAGATGAATGTAGTTTGGTGTGAAAAGTGCAAATCAATCCCAAAACTACAGCAAAGGATGATGCTGGAGGAAACAGGTAGACGAGGATCTATATCCACAGTAAAATGAGTCCTATATCGACATAACCTGAAATGTTGCTCAGCAAGGAAGAAGCCAATGCTCCAAAACCACCATACAAAAGCCAGACTACTGTTTGCAAGTGCACCTTGGGACAAAGAATTTATTTTTTGGAGAAATTTCCTCTGTTCTGATGAAACAAAAATTGAACTTTTTGGCCATAATGACCATCGTAATGTTTGGAGGGAAAAGGGTGAGGCTTGCAAGTCGAGGAACACCATCCCAGGCGTGAAGCATGGGGCTGGCAGCATCATGTTGTGGGGGTGCTTTGCTGCAGGAGGGACTGGTGCACTTCACAAAATAGATGGCATCATGAGGAAGGAAAATGATGTGGATATATTGAAGAAAAATCTCAAGACATCAGCCAGGAAGTTAAAGCTCGGTCGCAAATGGGTCTTCCAAATGGACAGTGACCCCAAGCATACCTCCAAAGTTGTGGCAAAATGGCTTAAGGACAACAAAGTCAAGGTATTGGTGTGTCCGTCACAAAGCCCTGACCTCAGTCTGATAGAAAATTTGTGGGCAGAACTGAAAAAATGTGTGAGCAAGGAGGCCTACAAACCTGACTCAGTTACACCAGTTCTGTCTGGAGGAATGGGCCAAAATTCCAGCAACTGTGGAGAACAATTGTGAGAAGCTTGTGGAAAGCTACCCAAAAAGTTTGACACAAGTTAAAGGCGATGCTACCAAATACTAACAAAGTGTATGTAAACTTCTGACCCACTGGGAATTTGATGAAAGAAAGAAAAGCTGAAATAAATCATTCTCTCTAGTATTATTCTGACATTTCACATTCTTAAAATAAAGTGGTGATCCTAACTGACCTAAGACAGGGAAAGTTTTTATGAACAAACGTCAGGAATTGTGAAAACTGAGTTTAAATGTATTTGGCTAAGGTGTAGGTAAACTTCTGACTTCAACTGTATATGTTTGGCCTGTTCACTGCTACAAATTTTGCCTGAAGGAATGAACCGGTTTCATACAAGTTAATTTCAAGCGACAGCATTTATGGTGTAATGTTGATTACCACTGCTAGTCATTCACATTCGATGATCGACAATAATTGGGAAAAGACAAAACCATGGAGCCCCTGAAATTGTATTAGCTGTGAGACAGAGTGCCACTCATTAGGCAGACTTGCAGTGTATCTGACTGAAATCTGTTTAGTTGTTTTGTAGTCTGAACAGAACAAATATAAATAAGCCTGAAACCTGATTTTTACTGATGCTTATGTTGTCATAAGTGTGTAAACAAAGCCTTTTGATGTTGTAAAGAATTTGTTTGCATTTAATTGTGTTTGTGTGGCAGCTCATGGAAGTTACAGGCAAAAATCAGGACGAATGTATGGTGGCCCTCCACGACTGCAATGGAGATGTCAACAGGGCTATCAACTTCCTGCTGGAGGAGGTCACTAACAAGGTGCACACATGCTGCAGTTTATCCTGTTTTACTTGTTTCTGATTTAGTCACATCATCTCTCTTGTAACTGTATTAATTATACCAGGAAATAAGACTGAGTTCAAATTGTTATTCATGTAATTAAAGGAATAGTTCACCCCAAAATGAACATTTTCTCATCTACTTGCCCTCATGCCATCCCAGATGTGTATGACTTTTCTAAAGATTTTTAGAAGAATATTTCAGCTCTGTAGATCCTCACAATGGAAGAGATTGGTGGCAAAACTTTGAAGCTCCAATAAGCACATTAAGGCAGCATAAAATTAATCCATAAAAAAAGTTAGATTTGGTCTGTTCTCACATAAAATCGATTGGATCACTTCTAAAGATATGGATTAAAATACTCACATGGAGTCACATGGATTACTTTTATGCTGCCTTTGTGTTTTTTGGAGCTTAAAAGAATTGGTCACATTCACTTGCATTGTATGGACCTACAGAGCTGAAATATTCTTCTAAAAATGTTCATTTGTGTTCTGTAGAAGAAGGAAAGTCATCCCTTTAAGTAGTGCTCCTGACTTAACCAGCCTGCCATACAAGTTCTCAAGCTGCAGGAGGTCTTTGACAAGCTGTTTTGAGTTTAATAGTTCCATTGACTGTGTTTTCAAATATTCACATTATGGTCCCTTCTTTGCTACTTTGTTTGCATAGGATTCATGGGAAACGGTTGGCAAAAAGAAAAGTGTTGGAAAAGAAGGGACATCAGCAGAGAACAGAGAGAAGAGAGGAGAAAGGGAAGGCAGGGGCCGCGGGGGTCCAAACAGACGCGGAAGAGGGGCCAGCCGCTACCAAGAAGGTTTGTCTGCCTGTTGTGTTTAGCTCTGCGTGTCCTTCCTTGTGCATGAGGATGTGGGAATCTCATGAAATTCATATCAGGGGTATATTTCACCCTGAAATAAAAATAAATAAATAATTTTGCATTGAGACATTTATTTTCATGACAATTAAGCAAAATTTCCCCCAAATTCTCACTACTGCAATATAGCAATGAAAATCATCTTTTTCAAACACAGATTTTTTAAATTAAATTTTATTAAAATAGCATTACAGCAAAATAATACTGATGTATAAAAACTTGATTTGAATATAATTTCTTCATGCATTACAGTTAGGGATTGGTCAATCCCTAAGACAGTCAATCCGTGCATTTTATCACGTGGCTCGTTGTGCATGACACCGCGGAGACTCGGAGCACGTGAAGGCTCGTACTACTCTCCGTGATCCACGCACAACTTACCATGCACCCCATTGAGAGCGAGAACCACTAATCGTGACCACGAGGAGGTTACCCCATGTGACTCTACCTTCCCTTGCAACCGGCCAATTTGGTTGCTTAGGAGACCTGGCTAGAGTCACTCAGCTCACTCAGGATTCGAACTCGCGACTCCAGGGGTGGTAGTCAGCGTCTTTACTCGCTGAGCTACCCAGGCCCCCACTGTCACTATTAATTGAATTTTCCTCTTCCCAGTAATATCACTTTGCCTAGTTTTTGCTGACAAAAAAGTTTAAAAGGCTTATTAAAAAAACAAGTATGGACTAACAAAATATTCTCTATATTAAGATAGACAGCTCTATAAAAATGAAGCTTAGTTTTAAGCTGAAGACAAACTGATAACCCATAGGTGCAATAAAACTGAATGTGACATTTTTTTGTTATTCATTGTCATTATTTCATATAAATATTATTATTCCTTAATTTATTTTTGCATTATATTTAATACATTATATTATGGTATCTTAATATGGGATAAATAATTATATTTATAATTTGTTTCCCTGCCTTTTCATTTAGTTGGATGATTGTATTAATAGTTTTCACTTATTGCTGCTTGAATTTTAAACAGGGGAACACGCGCTCTCTCATGAGGGCAAGAGATGAAAGGAAAGCGTTGAAAGGGCACATGTTTCTGAACTCAATGGGTGCTATTATTGTTAATGCTGTTTAAATTGGAGATATTTAATAAATTACACTACATCTTGTAACTCGCATTATTACTGAGATGCCTATGCCCGTCGGAGACTGAGAAGCTGCTGCCATGAAGGAAAATAAGGACCGCTTCACAGCTTGCACTGTTTTCCCTTTGCCTTGCCTTATACATTAACAGTACATTACACAAGCTTTTCATATTCGCTATACCTCTCCCACTGCATCATTCTTAACTGCTGAATTTAAGTTTGTTGTCTTACAACACTATGCCAATATTCCCCACACTCCGTGATGCCATGACAGTGACTCTAAAGTCTTAACGGAGCCGTGCGTCTTTTGTGACATGAGCAATCAGTTTATACGATCGGCCAAATTACCGATCACCAATCGAGTCATAGGACGTGAATATCGGCCAATACCGATCGGAGAAAAATAGAAAATGTGCTTAACTGTCATGAAAATGTCACAATGCAAAAAATTAAAATGTAAAAATAGGATTAATATACTTTATGCTTAATATTTTGGGGAATATTTTGTCATTTGCATAATGTTGAGAATAGGTGTATCATAAGCATGCACTGCTCTCTGCATCTGCTTTCAGGGCGGTCAGAAGAGAACGGGTTTGATTCAGTTTCAGCAGAGAGAGGAGGAGACCGTGGGCGCAGAGGAAGAGGGAGAGGTCTGTGCATGAATACACACTCAAAGTCATTCTTACTCACTTACTGGACTCTCACAGACTTTGCTACCCCAGATATGAGTTTTGTCGCCAGACCGTACCAGTAAATGTTTATTAATGTAGCGTGATGTCATGGAAAACAACTTTTGTATGTTAAATCTAAAAAAGTACTTCTTAAGAGCACTATGATTGCAGTAGCAGGTCAATTGTATGTATAATAATATTTAATATACAGTGGCAAGAAAAAGTATGTGAACCCTTTGGAATTACCTTCATTTATGTATAAATTTTAGTGCTGTCATTACATTTTTTAATCCTGATTAATCGCATAATTTTTGGTACTAAATTGCGATTAGTCGCAAATTTTGAAAGTGCTGAAATGTGACACTATACTTGTCAATTTATTTCCAGCTTAGGAAAGAAAAAACAATATTTAGCAATATAATGGTTTGTACATTTTCCAAACAAAGCCTTCCGCAATATAAAGATAGAAATGCACTAAAATAGCACCAATTCAAGTAACATTAAACATTTCCCAGAGCCTAAGTGGGAGTTTGACTGATTGAAAGAACTAGTCCCCTCATAGGTTGCATTTTTATTGCAGTGGGCATTAAATCTCTTAAACTCTCATCCTCCACAATATTAATCTGCCGGTAGACTGTGGTTACCTGCTTTCCTACAGCAATCGTGAAGCTGTGTACATGATTAGCATCAGAGCGTCAATTCCAGCGTTGAGCGCCCCTTTGAACTTACCATGCGCCTTACATAAGCTGAAAAATACTTGATTTCTAACACAAGTCCCATCTGGGCCTGTTTTGTAAATCAAATAGTGTTAAGAGCTCTTTTCTCCATTTTATCACTGACAGGGAAGCACTGTCAGAGATTCTTTTATTTAAAGAGATCACAACCTCCGCGACTGAATCACAGGTGAGCGTAACGGTCAACTAGAATGCCTATGGGACCGCTGCGTTATGCTGTGTTTGTAGGCTCCGACTGGTAGAAGGGTTCTGGCATGTGTGTTTTGAAGTGTGCGTCAGTGTAATGACTCTGGGCGGACACATTACAAAGGTTCTGCCCTTCACACCAGTGTTTAAGCTGTATTAACGGTAAATGTGTTAATCGCCATTAAGAAATTAATGCGTTAAACTTGAATTACTCGCATGCATTAATTTTGACACCCCTAATGCATTTTTCTTAAAATATGGTTTGATCTTCATTTAAGTTTCAATAATGAACAAACAATGTTTTAACACAAATTATTGTATTGTTCTTGTACATATTGAATACATCATTCAAACATTCAGTGTAGGTTGGAAAAAGTATGTGAACCCCTAGGTTAATGACATCAACAAAAGCTAATTAGAGTCAGGAATTGGCAAACCTGCCATCCAATTAATGAAATGAGTTTGGGGATGTGGGTTAGAGCTACTTTGACTTATAAAAAAACAGATCTCAGAAGACCTACAATCAAGAATTGTTGCTTTGCATAAAGCTGGAAAGGGTTACAAAGTTATCTTGAAGAGCTTAAATATTCATCTGTTCACAGTTAGACAGATTGTCTATAAATGGAGATGCCAAGATGCCTCTAAGGGTTCACCGCAGAATGCTCAATGAGGTAAAAAAATAACCCTAGAGTGACAGCTAAAGATTTGAAGGAATCATTTAAACTGGTTAGCATCTTTGTTTATGAGTCTACTATACGGAAAACATTAAACAGGCATGGTGTCCATAGCAGGACACCACAAAGGAAGCCGCTGCTTTCCAACAAAATCATTGCTGCATGCCTGAAGTTTGCCAAAGACCACCTTGACACTCCACAACTCTACTTGGAAAATGTTTTGTGGACTGATGAAACTAAGGTTGAATTGTTTGGGATGAACAAGCAGCACTACTTATGGTGTAAAAAGGACACCACATGCCAAATTGAAAGCATCATCCCAGCAGTGAAGTACAGTGGAGGGAGCATCATGATTTGGGGATGCTTTGCTGCTTCAGGGCCTGGACCACTTGCCATCATCGAGGGGGACATGATTTCCCAAGTTTATCAAGATATCCTACAGGATAATATCCGGGTGGCTGTGCGCCAGCTGAAACTCAGTAGAAGTTGGGTGATGAAGCAGGACATTGATCCTAAACATAGAAGTAAATCCACTAGAGAAAGGCTTCAAAAAAAAGAGAATCCATCTTTTGGAGAGGCCCAGCCAGAGCCCAGACCTTAACCCAATAGAGATGCTGTGGAATGACCTCAAGAGAGCCGTTCACACCAGACTTCTTAAGAATATGGCTGAGCTGAAGCAGTTCTGAAAGAGAATGGTCCAAAATTCCTTCTGAACATTGTGCAGGTCTAATCTGCAGCTGCCAGAAACGCTTGGTGTGTTGTTAGCTTAAGCACATTGTGGTTGTCTGTACTTGTGACTTTGATGAAGATGAGATCACATTATGACCAATTAATGCATAAAATCCTTAATCATATTTGGAACTTTTATAACTCAATTTCAAATGTTATGACCGTTTGATATTTTATGGTGCTGAGTATTAACAGTTGTGCTTGAGATGAACAGTTTAATATATTCAGATGCAATGTGTTGGATGTACGTTATGTGTAAACACTGCAATTTTATTTTATAATGTCGAGGTTCATTCTCCTCTGAGTTTGCTGAATTTGAGGGGCTACATGATGTTAGCCAATCAGAACAGTTGGCATTTACATTGAAGTTTTAAAGAGGTGCTTGGGCCAAAACAGAGCATTTCAGACAGAGGGCCAAAAACAGGGTGGAAAATAATATTACTAAATTGTGACTGTTTTGGTGCAAAAAAAAAAGTTTATAACATTATCATTGTACCTCAGGGAAGATAATGAAGTTATAAAAAATAGCACTTCATGACCCCTTTAAAATCAATAGACACAAAATAGTAAAACATTAAAAATATGATTGTTTAAGCCACATTAGAAGCCGTTGTAAAATAGCCGATATATGCACACTTGTGATCTCACAAGATTAATTGGTAACACTTTATTTTACAGTGTCCTTGTGTTATACATATTACATGTAATGACTATAGTAATAACAGTAAATTATGCATAATTACAAGCAACTAAACCTAAACATAAACCTATAGTAAGTACATGTTGTTAATTAATAATACTCAGTACTTATGAGTGTAATTACACTAACAAGGACACTGTAAAATAAAGTGTAACCGATTCATTTTATATAATGGTGAGTTATGTTGCTCGGCAACCATAAACAACCTTCAGTTACATTGTGTTGTTTACACTGGAGATGAGCAGCACATCACAGTGCGTCAAAGCTAAATCTCATAATCAGTGACTGTCTACACTGGAAGTGCCTGTCTGCGACACAGTTTGCAATGTAGGCTACAGTTGTCTGCTTGGTGTTGGCCTTTTACAAATTATGCCACAGAGCAGATATGCTGTAGTATAAATCAGTATATCAGAATCTTTTAACAGCTGACACATTTGTACTGATGCATAGTATATGCTGTCATACTGGCCAGCCCTAGTTTACAGTATGTATGAGAGAAGTGTGGCTGATGTCAGTCTGTGAGCTGGAATCTATAATGGGCAGGATGGGGCCTGTTCATGTTACTATTTGTGTAACAGTCTACAAGCAGCGTTTTTAGGACACTACATGTGACGGATGTGTTTGTTAAAGCAGCTGAAACTCGAGAGGGGAATATGGTGTCTGAGCTTTTAAAGGGGACTTATGAAATTAGTTCAGGGTACTATGTAGACATAGGGTCTGTTCCAAAACCTAGTGAGCGTCCTCCAGAGGCAGCATTTTAAGACGTAGGCTGTTCCAAAATGTAGGTATCTTAATTATGCTGTCTCGGAAGATACCTAGTTTTGGACATATTTTAAGGTAACATTGTATGCATCCTTCTCCGGGTGGGCGATCCCAGAACGTACCGTGATGAGCTTGATGGAAAAATAAATCCAAGATGGCAGACGAAGCGGATTATAAATATACTTCCAATACATTCAGTACTGAAAAGTATCGATAAAAAAAATTGTTTAATGTCATAAAAAAACTGACTATTTGACCCAAAATATGTGTGTATTTATGCTCAGAGTATCGCATTGTTCCTCTCGCGTCACCTCTATTGAAATCAGTTGTGAGCTGAGTCTCGCGTGCGCTGCCTGCATGCGACGAGCACTATTTGAATGACGCATGGAGCTACCGTCTATGGATAGTGTTCCAAATCGCTCTCTTATGAGGCATCATTTCAGTAAGGATGCTGCCATAGAAGACAGCTGCCTATATAGGCAGGAGACCGCAAGGCAGCTCACGAAGTTTTGGAACAGAGCCATACTGTAGCCAGAATACGTCTTGGTTATAATGTCAGAGTTATCAGTACTTTATAACTGCCCACATTTACATATCTATTCCTATTCTGTTTTCATCAACTTGGGACATTGTTATTAATTTCACGTCAAGAGATTAACCAGTTGTAACAGAGATCATTTACTAGTCTTAAAGATATATTAGCAAAAACTAAATGGCTAATTAATTCTAAATGCTTGAGAGATGCTTACCGAGCAAACAGGTCTGTAGATGATACTGTCAGCATGGGACTGCATTATATCCTGCCACACCTCGACAGACCTGGGACTTATGCAAGGATCCTATTTGTGGATTTCAGTTCAGCCTTCAATACCATCAAGCCTGATCTTCTCTCAACCAAACTGACTCAGCTCTCCGTGCCAACTACAATCTGTCGGTGGATCAACAGCTTTTTGACAGATAGGCAGGAGCTAGTGAGACTGGGGAAACTCCCATACGGGACCCTCACTATTAGCACTGGTGCTCCTCAGGGATGCGTTCTCTCTCCACTGCTCTTCTCCTTGTACACAAATGACTGCTCTGCAAACAACCCCTCTGCCAAGCTCCTGAAGTTTGCAGACAACACCACGGTCATTGGCCTTATCCGCGAAGGTGACGAGTCTGCATACAGACGGGAGGTTGAACAGCTGGCTGTCTAGTGCGGTCACAACAACCTTGAGCTGAACACACTCAAAACAGTGGAGATGATAGTCCCCCCCCCCCCCCCCCCCCACCACCACCACCACCATCCTGAACAGCACTGTGGCAGCAATGGAGTCATTCAGGTTCCTGGGCTCTACCATCTCTCAGGACCTGAAGTGGGACACCCACATAGACTCCATTGTGAAGAAGGCTCTGCAGAGGTTGCACTTCCTTTGCCAGTTGAGGAAGTTCAACCTGCCACTGGAGCTGCTGACTCCGTTCTACTCAGCCGTCATTGAGTCTGTCCTGTGTACATCTGTAACTGTCTGGTTTGGTTCAGCCACCAAATCAGACAGAAGAAAACTACAACGGACATTCAGGACTGCTGAGAGGATTATTGGTGCCCCCCTGCTCACCCTCCAAGAATCTCCAGAGTGAGGAAACATGCAGGTAGAATCACTCGGGACCCCACACACCCTGCCCACTCCCTTTTTGAACTGTTGCCCTCTGGCCGACGCTACAGCACTAAGCGCCAGGACAACCAGGCAAAAGAACAGTTTTTACCCTCAGGCCATTTACCACATGAACAATTAAACTGCCTTCAGGACTTCCCATGGTGCAATAATGTATAAATATGTAATGTACAGATGTAAATTCACTCCTGTTTAACTCAATAACTGTACATACCCCTACTTTGCACATATATTACCACTTGCACATGTACATAAGCCATTCTATGTTATGTCCTATTTTTTTGTATGTCTATTTATACTCTTACCTTGTTTATATTCTTTGTCTTACTGTAATGTTCTGTGTGCACTTGCTTGTTTCTCCTATCACCAAAAGAAATTCCTTGTGTACGTGAGCACACTTGGCATTAAAGCTCATTCTGATTCTTCTTTAGCACAAACATCATTTTAAACATTTCAATTACAGTATGATATTCTGTAAAGTTGCTTTAATACAATGTGTGTTGTGAAAAGCACTATACAAAAAAAAAAAAAAAAGACTTTTGTGTATTTGTGCATTTGTGGTGTTTTAGGAGCAGGAGGCCGAGGGAGAGGGAGAGGAGCTGGAATAAGCAGATTCTTTCAGGGAATAGGGTGTGTTCAGTCTTCCCTTCCCAGCCTCACTTTCAGTGAGGAATATCTTTACACATTCCAGACATGGCTTTGGTAATGATAAATCAGTGCCTGTAAACTCTAAGCTTCTCCATGCAATCTAGGAGCTGTTTCCTGCAGTCCATTTTATCACACTCATTAGACTATAAAATGCACAAAAAAGCCTTTTCACATGGGGTGGTTTGCTTCCATTTTTCTTGTAGAACATTTAACCCTGCTGAGTACACTGGCTCTGCTGAAGCAGGAGAGGCTGCTAATGAGACTACTGAAGGAGCAGGTGAGTGCTGTTTATCGATTCGGATCCTAGGCCACAGCACTGTTTCTTTAAGGGAGCGGAAGTCCGATCTCTAAAGCTTTTCACTTAATCATATCCATAGCCACTTTGGCTCTAATACAGCTCTCAATGGAGCCGGATTACAAGTGTAGTATTGATTTCACACAGAATAGAAGGAAACTCGGAATGCTGATTAGGGATCCGATTTAAGCAATTCATGTTGATAATTAACTATGATTTTAAAGGAAAAGTTTATCTAAATCTGTATGGTTTTATTCTGTGGAACACAAAAAAGAGATGGTGGGAGACATAATGTTTCCCTCATATGGTGAAAAGATGCCATGAAAGTGAATGGTGACTGAGACTAATATTCGGTCTAACATTTCTTTATGCCAACTTGCAAATCACTATTGAACCCCTGCATATTACTAATACTACTCTCCTATTAGGAGCTTGGAAGGATAATCTGGAAGATTGGGCTGCAGAAGACTGGAATGAAGATGTGAGTGTTTTCAGGAATCTTAAGATTAAACAAAGGAAAATATTTACTACGCTCATGTGAAATGCTCACTTTTCCTTTAACAGCTTTCTGAGACCAAAGTGTTTACCGCCTCCTACGCTCTTGGCTCCAAGAACCACATGCAGCCTGGACAGGGGTAAGTGCTTCCTGTGCTTTTAACACCTCCTAGCACAGAGATTTAGCATCTACTGTTATTGACATACATTATATAAATTTCCTCAAGGAAGATTGCAAGCAACTGAAGCTGCTGAATTTTGATTTGTTTGCCCTTGCCCATCAGATCGCTACATGAAAAAGAGCATGTGTCAACTAGTCCTAAACAGCTTTTATGTAAATATTCAAAGTGTAGTTAAAAAGCTCGACATAAGAGTAGGCTTGCCATGGTATAAGGTGTTACCGATTGTACTCGGTACATAGGATGACACCGGTGCAAAATTTTATACAGGTAATGGGTAAACATTATGAAAGAAACTTAATGACAACAGTTCCTCTATCAATAGCCAAACGAATAGAATTGCCTACAAGTCACCTAATGAGTTTGCGACTCATAAATAAACCTAAATGAACGAATTGAAAGCCAGATGTTCTTTATTGACAAATCAAAATTACTGACAGCAACAACTGTGCGAGACGGGACACGGTTTATCCCGTATTTTAGCGACTCGCACCCAAACTGCACCCGAACGTGTCTCAAATTTCACATGAAACGGACGCCTTCAGCGTGATTTGAAGATGCATCCAGTGCAGACTCGCAACAGGTTCAACAATTGGGGAGTTGTGTGAGATAACAGACACGACATGACCAAAGTGACTGCGGGGGAAAGATCAAGTAAGATCAATGCCATTCTGCACACGTCTTCTGTCATGTGTCCAGCAAAAGCAGTCAAATATTTAGTCAAAAATATAGCATTTGAGTGCATTATAATTGTTTCCTTCATTGTGATTCCAAAACACCAGTAAACACATATTTACATATTCATGTAATATGAGGAGAAATACAGTACTTTCATATAAAGCGTTTTCTATAAAAAAAACAAAAAAAAAAACATTATTAACATGTGCTCTAAAATGCCAAATTTATTTTTAGTGATAGCCTACTCGGATGAGCCCAATTTTAAACCGAGCGCTTTTCGTTGAGATTTAAAATGGGGAAGAAAACCCTTAACGGAAAAAAATACTGGCTCCATTGATTCGTTATTTTTGGAAAGGTAGTGTTTATTAGAAGAAAACATGGATAGATTTTTTTTTTTCTGTCTTTCTGGTTGTAGATTTTTCATTAAGTGTTGGAGCTGTTCGCAACGAACACGTATTTGCATACGTCAGTGCAGTTTTTCAATTGTTTTCCAATGTAATTATGTTCTAGTTGGACCTCTTTGACAGCTGACAGCTTGTCAGTAGAAGGAGAGTCACGTGACACCATTCGAGGTTCGGACGTGTGAATGGCGAGCTCTGCGCACTTTGCTAGTTTTAATACTTATGTCATAAACAGGTGAAATTCGATACACCCTGTTTCATAACTGTTCAAGGAAGACAATATGTCAAAGAATTCAAAATCCTCGGGCTCTGGAGACATTAAAAGACACTTACGTGCTCAAGCTGATACCCCTGAGCAGCAGGCCTCAAGCCAGGGAGCCGATTTGGCTGGAGAAGTGAGGGAAATTTGGCGAGAATTGTTGAACATGTCGGCAATGCTGATGAAGGTGATTGCTGACTTGGAAGATCTTGCTATAATACGTTGATCGATCACTGCCATGGAGACGAAATTCACTGAGGTGGTCACAAGAGTGGGGGATGTCGAGAAACAGATCGATTATCTGGGGTCATCGGAGAGGGAACTAGCTGCTATAATCTGCTAGCTACCAAGGTGGATTTGGAGTGCGTCTGGGAGAAGTTGGAGGACTTGGAGAACCGTAACCGGCGGAATAACGTCAGAATCGTCGGAATTCCTGAAGCCGAAGAGGGTCAGGATATGGTGATTCCTGGACGGGCTTTTTCCGAATATGCTCGACATGACATAGGCCATAAGCTGGAAATCGGGCGTGCTTACAGGGTTCTGGCTCAGCGATCTGCTAAAGGAGACAGGCCCTGATCAATTCTGGCCAAATTTCTGAGATCATCCGATAAAGATCTCGTGTTGTGCGAGGCGAGGAGTAGAGGATGGCTTTTTTTTTTTTTTTTTTTTTTTTTTATAAAAGAACCACAACATTTTCTTGTTCCCAGACTTTACGAATTCGACGAGAGAAATGTGATCGATTCAAGGAAAGCAAGAAACTCTTACATCAACGGAAGGTTGCTTTTGCTCTGATGTTCCCAGCCAAATTGAAAATAGATGTTAAGGATGGCCGTAAAACATTCACATGCCCATATCAAGCAATGTCCTTCATAAAGTCAATGGAGTTAGTAAGTTATTGTGTGGTTCTTGCATTGCAGCCGAATGGACTGACTCCCTGAAAATTCACTTGACAGTTCGAGGAACTGATTGCCTTTTTTGTTTCTTTTTGTGTTGGTTCCACCTAGTGGCTGGAGTTTGTTTTATAGATTATCTGTTGTTGTGTAACTCTGTCTCACAAAATTTGTATAGAATCACCAGACTTGAGCAATCCATTGGCAAAGATGTCACGGGGGCTCTCGTAGGCATACATGGACTGTTTGAGTTTAGAGGGATGGACGCGCTGTTGTGCGCGGGGTTAATGTGCACGTTTTTCTTTTTTCGTTTGGTTCGAGGGGAAGTTTGGGGTTTGATTGTTGCACTAATGTTGGAATGTGGTCTTTTATAATTTTGTTTTTGACACACAATCTATTTTTTCTCATGTCAAAATGCCAGATGTTAATATGAGCGGATTGTCTCTCTCCACGTGGAATGTGAATGGGTTGGGGCACTCCATAAAAAGAATGAAGGTTATTTCTCTTAAGCGTAATAAATATGATATAGTGTTTCTTCAGGAAATGCATCTTTCCCCACAGGAAGCTGAAAAATTTGGGAAGATATGGGGTGAACATGTTTTCTTTAGTGCTGGCTCAAGTAAGAGCAGGGGAGTCATTACACTGATAAGTAAGCATCTACAATTGAAATGTCTCAAACAAATTAAAGACACATTAGGAAGAGTCATTATTGTTTTAGCAGAAATTCAGGGGTTAAAGTCTTATTTTGGCTAATATTTACGCACCTAATGTTGATGATCAGGGCTTTTTTTATATAGATCAGGATCATGACAAATATTGGGAGGAGAGTTTAATTTTTGATGGACTCAGTCCTTGATCATAGTGAAGAAAAAGTGTGCAAGCCCCCTAGAGCAACATTGACGCTTCACGGGATGTGTAAAAATCTTGGTCTTTTGGAGACTTTCGAACCCATCTGGTAGGGACTACTTTTTTTTTTTTTTTTTTTTTTTTTTAATCAGTCCATAAGATTTATTCTAGAATAGATTTATATATATATATAACCTAAGTTCCAATAAAAATCTATCCATCTATTTTTCTGGTTTTATCTATCTTTTTAAAACTTTCAGACAAAGACTTTGTCAAGACAACATCAAAGTTTGTCTTGACAAACTTTACCTATCTTTGTGTTTGCTAGCTTTTATAAGTGAAGTCAAAAAAGCATAGAACAAATATACATACACATACGTAGTGCAAATTTAAATACAAATCTGTTATATACAGTGCAAGGGAAGTAATGGCAGAAGAGGGTTGCATGAGTGTTTCACCAAGCACACTCATCTCGTTTTCCTTTGCACACTGACCACGTTTACATGCATTTAAAGTGGGTAATTCCAGGTTTTTTGCAGAAAGCGGCATTCTGAAACGTCATGTAAATGAGCGTCGATTTCCTTACGCCGTTTAAGGGATTAAGAGAAAGTGGTTTAACACGGCTAGCTTTCTCCCGGAGAAAGCTGCTTATGTGGCCATGTAAACACATGCGCAGCACTCTAACAGGTTTTTGAAGAGTGCGCATATGCGTGGAACAGACCGAATAAAAAATGTCAGTATGAAGCCCAACAACAAGTCAACGAAACATTTCTGGGAGTACAGTGGGAAAAGCACATTCACTATAAACTATATGCATTTATAAACACCACTGTAAAATATTGACGGTCCCTCACATTGGCATACATGTGCTAGTACATTGAGGGAATCCTGGAGTTTTACGTAAAGGGAAACCCCACTGTTGAAGCGCAGTTCCCCTGCAGGTCACCATAGAAAGTTAAGGAAACAAACACAGCAACAACTCTGGAATATCTGAAAATAAAGTGAAGCAACAGAGAATAAAATAGTGAAGTCTTTCTCAGATACATGTTTGTTATTTACACAAGCGTCGCGGGTAAATTACATTGCTCTGGAGAAAGCTGTTTACCGATCGAGCCGCATGTATACAGGAGTAAAGAATACACCGCTTATACAGTGCATGTAAACCAGAAAGCCACTTTCTCGCAATAACCCGCTTTCTGGTGTCTATGTAAACATAGTCACTGTTGCATTGTGTGGTGAGCTGTCAAAGCTCATTGTAACAGACAACAAAATAAAATAAGGAATTAATTTATAGTTTAGACTTGCATGTTAATGCACTTTTCAAATTGATGAATGAAGAGCCATATTTAAGTTAAATGTAAAACTTATCACAGTTCACATGTGGGAGCAACCAATAAACTTTCGACTACATTTTATGACACACCCCTTAGATGTATCATGGCTGCCCAAAACAGCAATTATTGATGTTTTTAGCCCAAGGACACACTTTGTCGATATGGCTTTAAAGTTGACTTCATAAGTATGTGGGCTAATGAGCCGGTGAAAACTGAACAGATCAGGTTCACTGAACTGTCACAAAGCACTAAGTTTAAATGGCAGAAGGGGTAGAATGACGTAGGTTCATGTCGCGTTTTAAATTTATAGCTGTCAAGAAATTTGACATTATGGCCTTTATTTTAAGACCGTTACGTCTTAAGCGCAGCGCTATGTGATATGTCATACATCCAAAATCAGTGGGCATGGCCAAGGAGGTTTGCTATTTTCATGCAAGCATGCATTAAGTATAGGCGTAAGTGGGTTGGCGAAATCGCAAGCGCAAAGCGCAATTAATAAATGAAGACGGACCATTCAAAAGATGTTGTTAGCTAGTGTTTCATTGGACCTCATATATTTTTGTGAATACACCCACTGTTGCGCACATACTCCCACAGCTGGCATGAAAACTCACCTAGTCCCAGTTTCCCAGGCACATTTAGCGCTCTCACGAAAATTGGAAAAGACGTAGTGGACAGCCATAGCACTGCGCCTAATGCAGGTACTAACCCTAATTGTCATATCAAATTTCAATTCTCTTTTTCTCTGTGCTCCTCAGGGTTGATCTCAGCTCATTGATGCCTAAAGTGGCAGAGGGCGACTCCGAGCTGGCCGGTTTAGAGCCGTCATACCCTGATACTCTCACCCAGAGCCTGGTGTTCACCAACTCCCAGCAACACTCCACCCAAGCACACACACACAGCTATGCCTCTGCTGCCGCTGGCACTTATGCGCACGCCACAATGGTGAGGTCTAACAGACGCACAAACACATACATACACATACTGGCTTGTAGCTCTGTTAAGCATCACAGTTTGGCAGAATTTTTCTGGAGACGTGGCTATTCAGTGAGCCAATGTTGCTAATCAATGAAGATTATACAAGTTTCTCCAGTTTCAGGAGTTTTTTTTTTTTTTTTTTTACATAGGAAAACCTTTTATTTGATGCAAAGATATGCATTAGCCACCAGGCAAGCAAACTAACTAAAAATTAGGGATGCATGGATACTGATGGGTCTTTTGGGTCATGTTTAAGTTGCATGAATCAAATCATCAAAATAAGTGATTTCAATTAATGTCATCTTCTGCCTCTAGTCCATGCTGGGATCCAGACTTCACCAAATTGATGTACAGAAAGCAGAACCAGTCAGCATGCCCCGACTCACCCCTCTGTCCAATCAAATGGCAGGGACCCTAAGCAATGGCAATGAATCTGCAGAACCCACTGCTTCAGTTCCACATGCGACTGTACCTATGACTCTGAGTGAACCCAAGGAGATGCCTGTTACAACAGTTCACAGTGAGTATTACACACACTGTGGTCAATATATATGGCCCCGAGGGGCTGCAAAGTAAATTTTTTCCATATCATATTTTAATTTATTTTGGCTCACACTGTGTTATCGGTCTATATACATGAAAACATAGTTGCCATTATATTTCAGAAAGGGGGTCCCTCACAAGAGAATCTTAATATTTTGGGTTTTCTTGGCATCAAAGTTTTTAATTCCCTGTGTTATAAAACACACTTTTATTTCACTCTCTTTTCTCTTTACAGTGGACCTGAAGTCCTTACCCGACCCATCCCCCATCCTTAGTCAACTGACCCAGCATCAGAATTCAGCACTCCAGTCGGACCTGCTGGCTCAGGCCCGAGACTCCGCCCCACTCCCCCCATATGATGGGCCCTCTACATCCCTGAACCCCCTCTCTGAGCCTGTCAGCACCACAACAGAGCCCCCACAGGCCAAAAACATCAGGCCACAGAGACGGAGAGCGCCCCCTCCCTCCAAGGTAATGAAAGTACTTGTCCTTTCATTGGACTGGCAATGAGAAACACCCAAAGAAGTAAACCTTAATTTACAAATTGTGTGCAAATGCCCATTTTGGGAGTTTTATGGTACCGTTAAATTGTTATATGGTTGCCAAATCCCACTGTCAAAGAAAATGTGCTTTATTCAAATTGACTTTCTAATTTCTGTGTTAACCCTTAAAGTTCGGATCGGCCCACCGAGAAAAACATTATCAAAATATAACAAAATATTTTGATGAACACAAAATAGGTATCGTTTTAAAGCTTAGTACTTTACAATGCATGTAGGCATTATTACTAAAATTGAACAAGTGCTTTGAAATTTGCAGACAAATCAGAAGTGTTCCATTTTGAACATTTATTAATAATTTTGTACTGCAAATATTATTGTTATCGGTAAAAAATTTAAACTAATCCAATAGCCATGTATCATATGTCGTTGGAAAGCTCTCAAAGAGTAGAATACAACCAGTCTATTTGTTTTACTCAGACGAAAATATAGTGAGTAGTAGCTAAGTATGTCTTTGACATACATGTTACATATAAACAGGTGTTACTTATCAAAAAATGAACAGAACATACAATATCACATTGTATTTCTTAGAGGAGGTGTTTCCCGTTAAAACCAGCCCACACACAATGTAATCGGATGCATAGATCATTAGATAATCCACAAGAAGCACAATGTGCACACAGCATAATGTGCTATCTGGTTAAAAATACGTTCACTTTCCTGGATCAAATGACTTCATTGGAAATGATGTAGTACATTGTCCAGCATCATGCAAAGCTAAACCAATTGTAGTAGGATTCAGACTGCTGCAACCAGAGGTGGAAGCTATCCAAATATGGGCAGTGAGGATCGTTCACTCGAATTACATATGGCCACCAGATGGCGGCACCAAGAACATGACCGACTCGATGACTGAAATGACACAGAATAGAACTGAATGAGATCACGTTACTCATGCCTGCATGCTTTGGAGAGAGAGAGCATACCCATAGTGATTGTTGTATTTTCATGTGTGATTACTTCTTATGCACAATTATTATGTATTATGTTTAGAGAGGCTTTTGGAACTTGGAAACATTTTTGGACCCCAGGAGAAATTTTTGTTTTCTTGTGATTGCTTTTTATGTATCAACACAAAATTTTACTCCATTATAGTTGACATGACTGGGAACAAAGCAAAAGCAGTTTTTCAGAGCTACCTTATTTCCACCCAGAGATATATAATGTCAAATCAGAAAAATATAAAAAAAGTTCATTTTTGGCTCAAGTTTTATTGTGATTTTTCAGCAGTTTCTTTGGCTGAAAGTTGTAAGCCTTTAATTTTGGGCTTACAACTTAATGCCACTGAAACAGGAAATCTTTAAAAATGCCTTCAGAGCTTAAAGGGTTAATGAACAAGCCATTATGTGTTTTGATTGCCAGATCCCATCTTCAGCAGTAGAGATGCCAGGCTCTACTGATGTTTCTGGGCTGAATGTGCAGTTCGGTGCACTGGATTTTGGATCTGAGGCCACTGTGGAGAATCTCAACCAATCAGAAACTAGTTGTCAGGAACCTGTGGTTGCTGCTAAAACCCAGAGCAACCCTACCATCAGGTTTATCTGTCCACCTATATCTCTCCTGTTCTAAGCATGTTTGATCTGTTCAGTTAAATTGCTGATACTTAAGGAATAGTATATCCCAAAATCTGTTATTATTTACTCAACCTCATGTCATTCTAAACCTTTTCGACTGACTTTCTTCTGTGAAACACAAAAGACGTTAAGCAGAATGTCTGAGCTGCTCTTTTCTGTTCAGTGAAAGTGAATGGGCAAAAAAGTACCATAAAAGTCAACTATATGCCTTGTACTCTGTATTCCAAGTGTTCTGAAGCCATACAATAGCTTAGTGTGGAACTGTTATGCACTGAAAATCTTGATAGACAGACGTGGTCACAACTGACTTTCATTGTATGCAAAAGCAGCTTAGACGTTGTGCAAAAAAAAATTCTAATGTGTTCCACAGATGAAAGTCAAATAGGTTTGAAATAACATGTGTTTTTATAAACAAAAAGTGATCCTTTGCTTTTTACAGTTCCCTCATTCATGGTACATTTTGTTGTAAATTGATTTATTTGTGACTGCTGTCCAATCAGGTATTGATCTGAGACCATTAAACGATTGTCTTAATGCATTTCTAATCAGAGTTTCTTCCTGTGTGTATCATCTCATCATTTTAGTGATTCTCTAGGTGGTTTGCCTCCAGCGGTGATGGAGTCCAGTTACCCCTCATTGGGTTTATCCAGCACTCCTGCCATGGCTCCCTCTTCTGCCACCGAAGTGGAGTCATCGGCCACCACCCCTCTCAGCGTATGACCAACTACCCATTCATCTCTTTTTAAATATGTTTTAATTTTTAAAAAGAATACTCGATATGAATCTTCCTTACCAAAACTTTTCTCTAGTATAATTGCTTTTAATAAATGAGATGTTAGTATGTCTGACAGCTGAATCAATTTACCTCTGTTTACCCACAGAATGGATTCAGTGAAATTAGGACATCTAGCACACAGGAAGGTATGTAAGATCTGTGTTATGCTTGTGTCTGTTGCCCATTTCAGTAAGGCATCCTGATTTGTGCCTGGCAGGTAGAGACAAGGCCCTAACCCCAAACACTAACTTTGGCTATATTTACTGTGCGAACAGGCTTTTGTTAGTTTGCCTAAAAATTATGATAAAATATACTTTTGTTCTGCTAATGTGTTCGTTTGGTGATATTTCTCTTGTTTCTGCACATCCCTGAAATTCTTAACCTAGGAGAATTAAGAAAGTCGAAGAGCGTTGATGATAGGGCTGTGTCGATACAATCAAATATCGATATATTGCAGTACTTTTCTGAAGATATTGTATCGATACTTTAGGACCATGTATCAGTATTTATATTAAACTATTTGTGTATTCATATTATGTAAACACACAACAAAGTTGGCACACTGTTACTTCTAAATCAATTTAATGAGCTTAATGAGACAAAAACGTGATGTTTTGAGCTACATGCTCTTCATCAGACATCAGCATGTAATTGAAAAATACCCAAATGAATTGGAATTGAAATTGGAATTTATTTGTAATCTAATCAAATTATGATATCGTGATGTATCGCAATTTATCGAATCGTAACTTGAGTATTACATTATTGATGATTGGTTAAAACCAGACGTGAATGTGGTTTGGACGTGAAGTTCTTGATTTACAGTACCTTATCCCAGCTGAGGAAATTGTAGCTAGCTATGTTACTAGCTTAAAGGGATAGTTCACCCAAAAATGAAAATTCTTCAGTCATTTACTCACCCTCATCCCAGATGTGTATGAATTTCTTTCTTATTCTGAACACAAAAGATTTTTTAGATGAATATTTCAGCTCTGTAGGTCCATAAAATGCAAGTGAATGGTGGCCAGAACTTTGAGGGTCCAAAAAGCACATAAAGGCAGCAAAAGTAATCCATAAGACTCCAGTGGTTTAATCCATGACTTTTGAAGATATATGATAGGTGTGGGTGAGAAACAGATCAATATTTAAGTCATATTTTACTATAAATCTCCACTTTCACATTCTTTTGTTTTTGGTGATTCACATTCTTTGTGCATATCGCAACCTACTGGGAAGGGAGGAGAATTTATAGTAAAAAAGGACTGAAATGTTCATCTGTTTCTCGCCCACACCTATCATATCACTACTGAAGATATAGATTTAACGACTGGAGTCTTATGGATTACGTTTATGCTGCCTTTATGTGATTTGGAACTTCAAAGTTTTGGTCACCATTCACTTGCATTGTTTGGACCTACAGAGCTGAAATATTCTTTTAAAAGTCTTCATTTGTGTTCAGCAGAAGTAAGTCATATACATCTGGGATGGCATGAGGGTGAGTAAAGTATGAGAGAATTTTCATTTTTTGGTAAACTTAACAAAAAATCTTTTAATGGTTTTTAAAGCACTTAATACCTTAGCACTGTCTTTTTTGACTGTTTATCAAATTATGTTCTAACTCGCAGTTTGAGGTCTTCCAGTGCAGAATTTCTTACATACTGTAATGTAAATCTTAAGAGATCTGGTGAAGCTGCTTTTAGCCATTATGCGGTAAAAATCTGGAATGCTTTACCAATTTGAAATTAGACAAGCACCAAGCATTTACATTTTGATAAAACTAGATTTTTTTTATTCATCATTATATTCAATTTGTATCTATTTACTTTTGTTTTCCCTATATTTTAATTCATTTTAATATTTTATCTTTGTGCTGTTTCATTTTAATTGCCATGATTTGTTTTACTTTGTCTGAAATTTTGAATTCTATGTTTTTATACTTCCAACTGTGAAGCACTTTGAGCTGCATTTTATGTATGATAGGTGCTATACAAATAAAATGTATTATTATTACGAAACTATCCCTTAAATGTAAAAAATGAATAACTTTGAAGGCCGCCTCTCTTATGTTGTTTTTCAAAAGAATTTATTTTTATTTTTATTGAGACTGCTTATCTACTGCTGTTGTCTGCCTGAGAGTTGGCAACCTTTCGTCACCCTCAACAGACTAATTTTAAAATGCCGCTGCACGTAGTATAACCGCAGTCGTCGTTCACCCAGGGTGACAAAGGGACAAACAGGGCACCTTGCATCTATCTGCATGTCCTAATTGGGCACAGCACATCAAGTCTCCAGCGTCAAGTAATTTTTCTGTCATCATTAAAAGTGAAATGTGGAGGGGGATTCTAGACCAAGGAGATTTCACTGTGGGTGGAGCTACACAGTATGATGTGACCAACTAGAAACAGTATATTGGGCCACTTGTTGCTTGGGACAAAAACATGAAAGAGAGTGTAATTGCTTCCATTGCCTGTTTACGATACCATGTTGGTGACAATTTAGTTCAAATTACCCAATTTGAACAAGACTTTAAATCTTTATTAGGCGAATTCATAGTGTAGACAAACATTTGCGATTTGACCTTTTGACATTTCTTGCCTTTGTCTTCCTGCAGCTGCTCCGTCCAGCACCCCACAATGCATGTCCACAGCTCTCTCTGGCGAGAACGGCTTGCCATCTACATCACTCCAATCTTCCTCCACCTCAACAGCAGCAACTGCCCTCAGCACAGCTCCTCCCTCTCTTAGCAGGTACTACCTCCCCACTGGAATTATCATCTAATTAAATATTTAGGAAACAGTTGACACATTCCTGCTGATGTTATTAGTCGTCTAATGGACTCATTTTTGTTTTTTTTGTTGTTTCTTTCATCAGTCACATTAGCAGTGTTAACTCTCTCGGATCTTCAGCGCCTGCCAGCTCTTCCCTGAGCGTAAGTACTCTCAACCCGAGGTACTCGGGTATGTGATTTTTAAAAATGGATCTTTATGAGTGACTGGATCATTATTAATTGACTGTAATCGCTTCCTCCAGTCACAGATGGGTGCTGACGTGAGCGTGAGCCTGCCTGTGTTTTCCGGCTCTGTGTCAAATGTGTCCAGTTCGGCAATCAACTCAAACGGACTAAACGCTGCAACTCAGAGTCTCTCTGCTAACAGCACATCCGCTCCCTCTGCTGGCCGATCTGCACCACTGCAGCCCTCCATCAACACCTCCAGCACCTCTGGTCAGTGACCATTAAAGTGTTTATTATAGTGCAGATGAAATGTTTGTATTGTTTGGACCAACACATTAACTGTTTGAAAATGATGTGCATTCAATTAAGTATTTAAATTGTTATTAACACATTAATTTGTCCGTGTCTTCAGGTAAAGCTCCTCCGAACCTGGCTCAAGGAGTCCCGCCTCTGCTGGCCAGTCAGTACATCATGGGTCCTGGTGGCCTCCTTCCTGCTTACCCGGTTAGTATATGGCTGCTCTGCACTCCCGTTCATTAAGCAAAGATTTAATATCAATTGCATTTATGTGAGTTGTTTACATTAACAAAAAATGTTTCTCGGTGGGCCTGGGTAGCTCAGCGATTATTGACGCTTACTACCACCCCTGGAGTTGCGAGTTCAAATCCAGGGTGTGCTGAGTGACTCCAGCCAGGTCTCCTAAGCAACCAAAATTGGCCCGGTTGCTAGGGAGGGTAGAGTCACATGGGGTAATGATTGGTGGTTCTCGCTCTCAATGGGGTGCGTGGTAAGTTGTGCGTGGATCGCAGAGAGTAGCATGAGCCTCCACATGCTGTGGGTCTCCGCGGTGTCATGCACAACGAGCCACGTGATAAAATGCGTGGATTAACGGTCTCAGAAGTGGAGGCAACTGAGACTTGTCCTCCGCCACCCGGATTAAGGTGAGTAACCGCACCACCACGAGGACCTACTGAGTAGTGGGAATTGGGCATTCCAAATTGAGAGGAAAAAAACAAGAAATGTTTCTCACCTTCATTTTGTGCCATGTACAAGTCTTAAGTCAAAAGGCTAACAGCTAAGCAATTCCTTTACATTAGAAACAAAAAATAATATACGTAGTCTGTATTTTAATGCAGTAATTCAAATGACAGTTACGAAGCTGCATGTGTCTCTGTTTCTGATCACTTACATGTTGTTTCATTCCTAAAGCCAATCTATGGATATGAAGACCTACAGATGATGCAGTCACGTCTGCCCATGGTGAGGATTTCACTCGTTTCTTCACTAACACTCGGCATTTGGCTATTCGCTATGCCCGGTTTTCATGTGTTTTTCTTTCTTTCTTTTTTTTTTGTCACTCTGTCCTCTGCAGGATTATTATGGAATGACATTCCCTGGTACAGCACTAGCTGGTAGAGATGGCGGATTAGCAAACAGTCCATACTCTGGTAAGTAGTCCACAATTCAGGGTTATTGACTTGTTGCAAGGACTGGTACACTAACAGGAATGGGACAAATAATTTGTTTGCACCTGGAATATTATATTGATGTCTGGGACCCAATATGATATTGTGGCACTTTTTTGAATCTGAATACACAAACTGATATTGTGATCTTTTACCCTGCATCCCAACCCAGACCTTATCCGCCCGAGATTAGAATTCGGGTGTCCCAAATCATAGTATGTGGAAATGAGTGTCCCAAAGTTGCCCGGATGGTCTACTATTACCAGTAAATTTCCAAAATGTGGATCCGTGAAACTCTTTTAGCTAATATTGCCCATAATCCCTTGCTCGACTAAAGAGGAGTTTGACCTTCAGCTTCAGAACTACAATTGTGATACTGGAAAAACTACAAACATGGCTGTGAGACTGACAACGCATCATCCTTTCATGTTTTTACAACATAAAACATTATGTATGTTTGGTTGAACGCTGTGAAGAGAAACTACTTTGTTCTCTCTGTCGGATGAAGACGCTGATTGGCTCATTAAATTGTGAATGGTCAAGCGGCGCTATTGATCAGATAAGGGTATCATAATCATCATTTTGTCATCATGGGTTCATTTATGTCCATCTACTGTATTTGTACTGCTTGATGTGGATGCTCTTGTGTATTCTTGAGCTTGAGCTTCTTTCTCGAAAATAATCTTTAATGAAAGTGTCAGCACACCATATTGATTAAAACGGGATTACCACAAAAAGAAAATGAACCAAATGAACACAATTGTCTGTTCTCATTTTATTTTTGTCATTTATTGTTTCTAGTGGTCGACCGCTATATTGCTGAGGCCGATAAATCGGGCGATTATTCTTTTTTTTTTTTCTTTTTTTTTTTAATTATCAGCATCAGGCGGCAAATTTTCCCGTTTGGCCGTTTTTTTTTCTTTCTTGAGGGCGCCATAAATCGCCTGCTTCCATTGAAAAGCAACTGAGACAGGTAAATGACCAGTCATGGTTTGTTTTGTTGTTACATGCATCGTGGTACTACAATAATAGACCAGTGTGCAATACAGTGTCATTTAAACAATCCGCATATCAGAGCCATGGCAGACGCGTTTGAGCTCATAATGTTAAAGTGCTCGTCTGTTTCATTCTCCCTCTCTCTCCTCTAGTAGCGGTTCTAGCTTGTATGGCGCCCCTGGGCGAAACCCGCTTCAACACGCCCCCAGAAGTTGTTGATGGAGAATTGTATGGCACCTTGGGGGAAACCCGCTTCAACACGCCCCCCAAAGTTGTTGACGGGGGTGGGGGTCTGTGTAGGTGCCTCGTGCCACCCACCCGCAAGATGCCGCCCTGGGCAACTGCCCATGTCGCCCATGCCTATATCCGCCACTGCTCTCCTCAACAGTTCCCTGTAACTTTTAACTGTCTTGTCTAATGATAAAAAGGAAAATATCAAACTAATATCATATACCGTCTGCAAATATGCGCATATCTCGTTTAAATGGATGTAATAAACAAACCTCACAAAACTTGAGCCGATACAGCATCCTGTGGAGCACTCATTTATTTACCTCTAAAGCACGTATTCTATCAGCCTCTCCCCTCAGCAGTTCCCCGTCACCTTTAACTTTCTTTTCTAATGATAAAAAGCAAATATCAATAAAACTTCTATTATATACCATCTGCAAATATGCAGATATCTTGTTTAAACAGATGTAATTCATAAACCTCACGAAAATCCAGCATTTTCTTCCCATCTAGCGCTCATCTAATATCTTCCTCTGAAGTGCATATTCTATTAGCCAGAATAAAAAACTTCAGGATCAAAAGTTCCTCTGATTCACAAATCATGATGGTCAGTGGTCACAATCCAAGCAGGTGATCCAGGTTGTTTAAATTGCCAGGAGACAGCTGCTGCTCACTGGATCCGCAAGAGCACGTGAGTGCAACCAATGTCTTTCTAGCAAGTCAGTCCACTGTCGGCCATCTTTGGAATGCTCTTGGGAGGCTATTTCCAGTCATGACAGTGCAGCTCCTATCTACTTGAATGGGGAAAGACCGAAATCTCCAAAACAGCTGGTCAAGATTACAATCAAAGAACATATTTCAAATCAGCAGTTAAATCTGACAACACTGGTATCCTAAATGGTGCTTCTTTACCTCAGATTACACAAAAAAACACAGTTTTCCCAGCTTTTATAGCAAATGTGCATGTGCATTCTCTAGTTGATTGACAGGCGATGTCTGTATCTAAAAGGTGACTGGCTCTTTTACCTGTAAGGCGGGACTTCCTATCCACATCCGTTGACTGTTGGCTGCATTTGGGTGTTCTAATTTCACTCAATCATTTTAATAGAAGTGTCCCATCTCTGCTAAATGGTCTCTGGTGCAACTTAAAAAGTAAAAGCGCTTAACATGTGCTATGAGTAAATGTCTTATTCACTATGCACTGTATGCACAGTTGGTTTGATTCTGTATTTGTTGAGTAAATGTGATTGCTAACGTGGACATGCCATCCATGGTTGCTGGACTACTGTGTGTACTGTTATTTCCTTCTTCCTAATATATTAACAATTTCTTCAAGTGCAAATAAATTACTAAAATGTTATGACTAAACAGAAATCAGAAGAAACTGCTATCTACCATTTAAAATAAAAAAAATTAAGAATTTTTTTACAAAGTTTTTTGAGAAATTGGAGTAAATATAGTGCTAAATAAGAGTTTATATTTTTTAGCAATTTTATGTTCATTATTTACTATATTAAATTGTGTGATGTATCGGTATTGTATTGGCTTATAGGCAACCCTGCTCTCTGGATATCGCATCGGCCATTTAAAAAAAAAAAAAAAAACATCGGTCAACCACTAATTGTATCACTGAAATATAGCGGAGGTCAGATGCTCTTTCAAGGGACTGTAACGATGTAATCAGTATGTAATACTGCCTAAGGGGGAGAAAATAAAGTGATTCAGCACAATGTCATTCAGGTGTTCGGTCTTTCCGACTTGAATAACATTCAAGTTCAGGAGGTAATCCAGTATTTTTTACTGCGATGAGATCACATCTTTAAATATAACTGTTATCTGTGTTATATTTCATCTGCAACACATTGTAAACATCACATATTGAAAAGAGATAATGACAAGAAAAGAGACTAGTTTGGTTTGCATTAACTAAACATTACTACATGCAACATTATATCTAAATGGCTCTCCAGACAAAACACCCTGTGACAGATCTTCATCGACATGCTGTTTCTTCTCTAATATAGTAGGAAGCATTGTAGAGTATCATAAATGAAATGCAATGAAGAATAATTAATAAAGATTAGTAGAAATGAAATGAGGAACGTGCATGCCATGATAACTGTAACAGGATTATTGACAGGTCAGTGTACGGTGACAGGATACACGTACCAATGTGACTGAGGGGTCTTTGGTTTCAAGATGCAATCATACTTTTTTGATGCACACTAAAAAGTAGACACTTTTCCATCACAAAAACAGTGCACACTTTAAGGGTATAGTATAAGTAGGTGAATTGGGATGCAACATTACTCATTTTCATTAATCTTCACTGGACTTCTGTGCTTTGCGCAACAAGTACTGAACCTCCTGCTCCTGCTTTACTTCATTGTAGAGCTATAGAAGTAGCATTGTGAACAGGCACTTCATTGTCGGTAAAAACAAATCAACGTGAGGGAACTGGTTCCACTATAGTCTTGTCTGTATGGAGGAGTTTTACAGACATCACTACCAATTAAACAAATTATAGACTTATTCTTAGCACGTTCTGGCTTTGCATTTTGGTTAAATAGAAATGGTGTTCATTGACCTAATGCAGCAGTACGTTGCATCTTCTCACACACTTACTCTAATGTGAAAAATGTAACTATTTACAGTGCATCCGGAAAGTATTCACAGCGCTTCACTTTTTCCACATTTTGTTATGTTACAACCTTATTCCAGAATTGATTAAATTCATTATTTTCCTCAAAATTCTACAAACAATACCCCATAATGACAACATGAAAGAAGTTTGTTTGAAATCTTTGCAAATTTATTAAAAATAAAAAAATGGGAAAACAAATCACATGTACATAAGTATTCACAGCCTTTGCTATGACACTCAAAATTGAGCTCAGGTGCATCCTGTTTCCACTGATCATCCTTGATGTTTCTACAACTTGACTGAGTCCACCTGTGATAAATTCAGTTGATTGGACATGATTTGGAAAGGCACCCACCTGTCTATATAAGGTCCCACAGTTAACAGTGCATGTCAGAGCACAAACCAAGCCATGAAGTCCAAGGAATTGTCTGAAGACCGCCGAGACAGGATTGTATCGAGGCACAGATCTGGGGTAGGGTACAGAAAAGTTTCTGCAGTATTGAAGGTCCCAGTGAGCACAGTGGCCTCCATCCATAAATGGAAGAAGTTTGGAACCACCAGGACTCTTCCTAGAGCTGGCCGCCCGGCCAAACTGAGCGATCGGGGGAAGAAAGGCCTTAGTCAGGGAGGTGACCAAGAACCCGATGGTCACTCTGACAGAGCTCCAGCGTTTCTATGTGGAGAGAGAACCTTCTAGAAGAACTACCATCTCTGCAGCACTCCACCAATCAGGCCTGTATGGTAGAGTGGCCAGACAGAAGCCACTCCTCGGTAAAAGGCACATGACAGCCCGCCTGGAGTTTGCCAGAAGGCACTTTCAGACCATGAGAAACAGAATTCTCTGGTCTGATGAAACAAAGATTGAACTCTTTGGCCTGAATGGCAAGCATCATGTCTGGAGGAAACCAGGCACCGCTCATCACCTGGCCAATACCATCCCTACAGTGAAGCATGGTGGTGGCAGCATCATGCTGTGGGGATGTTTTTCAGCGGCAGGAACTGGGAGACTAGTCAGGATCAAGGGAAAGATGAATGCAGCAATGTACAGAGACATCCTTGATGAAAACCTGCTCCAGAGCGCTCTGGACCTCAGACTGGGGCGAAGGTTCATCTTCCAACAGGACAATGACCCTAAGCACACAGCCAAGATAACAAAGGAGTGGCTACGGGACAACTCTGTGAATGTCTTGAGTGGCCCAGCCAGAGCCCAGACTTGAACCCGATTGAACATCTCTGGAGAGATCTGAAAATGGCTGTGCACCGACGCTCCCCATCCAACCTGATGGAGCTTTAGCGGTCCTGCAAAGAAGAATGGAAGAAACTGCCCAAAAATAGGTGTGCCAAGCTTGTAGCATCATACTCAAAAAGGCTTGAGGCTGTAATTGGTGCCAAAGGTGCTTCAACAAAGTATTGAGCAAAGGCTGTGAATACTTATGTACATGTGAATATTTTATTTTTATATTTTTTTTTTATTGTTTTTTTTTTTTTTTATACATTTGCAAAGATTTCAAACAAACTTTTTTCATGTTGTCATTATGGGGTATTGTTTGTAGAATTTTAAGGAAAATAATGAATTTAATCCATTTTGGAATAAGGCTGTAACATAACAAAATGTGGAAAAAATGAAGCGCTGAGAATACTTTCCGGATGCACTGTATTCTTGGCATTATAATATCATGTATCATGTTGCAGTATCATGAGGTAAAACAAGGCAAAACTTTGAAATAATTTTTTCCCACCTCTGATCAGTCAGTAAGACTACATGCATGCGTGTTGGTGTAATCATTCCCGCATTGTTTCACAAATGTTTTGTGCCTCGTCTTGCCTTTACAGGTGAGCCCACTAAATTCGGACGCAGCGACTCAAACTCCCCAGCCCCCAACACCAGCCTCTCCTCAGTGCCCCCCTCACAGTCTCAACAGGGTGCCATCCCCCCTCAAAATCAAGGGCCACAGAACCCAGGTCAAGCCCAACAGGGTCAGACTCAGGCATTCCTCAACCCTCAACTGCCCCCAGGTTACGGCTACACCAGCCTGCCCTACTACCCCGGTGTGCCGGGATTGCCCAGTGCCTTCCAGTATGGCCCCACTGTCTTCATGCCCCCAGCATCCGCAAAGCAGCATGCCATGGGCCCATCCAGCCAGTACCAACACCAAGCCGGATACAGCCAACACGCGTATGGCCCAGGTAAAATATCAGATTTACAGGCTGCTTGACTTTGTAGTTTGCATAAAAATTTAACAAATCTGTCATTTACTCACCCTCATGTCATTCCAAACATGTATGACTTTCTTCCATGGAACACAAAAGGAAATTATGAAGAATTTACTGGTCGCTTTTATCCATGTAATTACAATGAATGGGGACTGGAGCTTCAAAAAGGTAGAAAAAGCAACTTAAAAAATATATATTTAAAAAAAATTGGTTCATATGAAGCATACGCTATATTCAAAATCTTCTGAAGGCATACTTTAGCTTTGTATGAAGAATAGACCAAAATTTTATTTGTTATACACTGATAATAGGCCCTTTCCCATCTACAGTCCTGGTACTTTTACTTAGTTACTTTCTAGATGAGAACTTGTACGAGGAACGGAACACCTGAGGAGACTTTTCCTCTGTTGCATTTACATAGTTATCACTGTAGTGACGTCATCTAGTGTCGACCATTTTTCGTCTGACGTGGTTGGAACGCGTGATTCAATATCAACGACACCGACATAGAATGCCGGGATTGGAGTTAGACTTTTGGTAGGGCTGTTTTACACGAGGTTTGGCTGCATCCGAAAACGTAGGACAGTGTTTTTGGATGAATTGATCTCTAAAGGAAACTGGTCTCTGAACAGTTTAAAAAGCACCTCATTTCATCCTACCTCCTTATACAGTCCCCTGAAGGCAGCATTTTCCGTTTTCGGAAGCAGTCTGTGACTTCAGGTTACAGTTTTAACTGGGCGTGAGAGCTGTGCGTGCGGAGCTCAATGCTGCTGCAGCAGTAGTGAGAGATGAGACGAGTGGTCAGACCACCACACAGCACGTGCAGAATTTAGTGTACAACATGTTAAATTCACTATAAACCTATTTTATCAACACAATCTTTTACCATAAATGCTTTTATGACTCAACATAAATTACTGTACTGAAAAAAAAATACACGTTATACATAAATCACTTTATTTTCTGTATAGTACACAGTACAAACAGTACAGATGCGATGAAAACTCAAAGTGTGTCTCCCGATGAAGTTACACACACATGTACCAAAGTACCTATTCCAGAGTAGGAGCTAAAAATCCCCCAAAAGAACCCAGAGGAACTAGAGTTCTTTAGGTGCGAAAGTGACAAAAAGTACTAGTGGGAAAGTACCTAAAATAGGCTTTAGTAATACCAGTGGGAAAGGGCCTATTCATGACATCCACCCTAGCCGTTTTCATTAACAGGTCTGAACGATTTGTTCACAAATGAGTAAATGATGACAATTTTTGTTGTGATTAAACATCATTTAATCCCCAATATAGCAAGGTTTTCTTTCCTTACTAGGCTGGGAAACACAAGGTGTCTCAAGCATTTCTTGGTTTGAAATCTCTCGTTCTCTCTGCTAAGGTTTTGACGAGCTGTCCCAGGCTCATGCTGGAGGAGAGTATGGGAAAGGATATGGAGGCAGCTCTCAGTCCCAGGCCAAAGCAGTCAGCAACAGCACAGGAAAAGGTAGACCTTACACTCACTCTATAAAATAATAAAAGACACACATATGTGTTTATAAGACACATTTTAGTCAATATTAATATATAATCTTTAAAAGGCAGTAGTCAATACTATATCAATCTTGCTAGACCTCAATCTGTCTTTTAGGTGTATGTTAACCTCCAGAGACCCGAATGTGACTGCTGTGTGGATTTTCCATTTCTCTTTTTGATTTATAACTAGTAGCACCTAATAAACATGTCAAAAAAAGAAAAGTTCTAGAGCAAATCGTTTTCCTAAAAATGAATGGCAACATATGTGGACAGCGGGACTAAGTTGTGAAATTTTAAATACCAAGCTATAGAAAGTCAGATTTTAGGAGTGAATGGACTGCTATAGGATGCTCCCTTGTTCACTATTTAGTGAATGACTTAACCTCCAGTGTGCTGTCTGTCTGCACTGGTCTCAGAACAGTTGGAAATGCACCTTATTTTCATCCGAACTCCATATAAAGCCTCGGAAAGCAATTTTTTTCTCAATGTGAAAACGCACAGTAAATATACAATTTCTAATGAAAACCTTGTGCTATTGTACACATCAGTGTACATTGTGTTTAACAGTGTGGCGTTTCGTGATAAATCGCCCAAATTTTAACAATGGCATATTGGATGAAACTAGAGACTCCAATCTTTTGACTCAAACAGGTTTCAATGTAAAAACTTAATTGGGTTTCTTACAAGATGTAGTTTTGTTTGGCTTTTCTCCAAAGACAAACTTCGCTGTGATTGGCGCCATGTTGTTTTGTCACATGACTCGAAAGTGTAACCCTTTACTGACAGCACAGAGTCTCCTGAACTGAGATCAGTTGGTTTAAATGAATTAAAATTATGCGTTGCGTATAGCGAAGCCAAAATACAACGTCCACGCATGTGTACGCGGGGTCGAACAAGATCAATATAAAATGTATATTCTCATGTAGATGTCATGTTTTAACATTTTAAACGACTTCACAGCACCAGGATTGTCTGGATCTGCAAGCTCCGAGCTTACTGGTACTGTCTACAGCAAGAATCAGGTGAGCAGCGGGTGGCGCAGACTTGTATGTGAGAAGGGTTGGGGGGGATTCAAAGAAAAAGGTTGGGAACTACTTAACTAGATGATGTGAACATTATACATGAATCACAAAAGATTAAATAGATTGATCTGTATTGGACACCTCTATGTGCAGACTTTGGCAACAGCATTGACACAGTTCTCTCATTGTATTTTTGTGCTCTCAGTCTGATCCTGTTGATCAGGCATGCGCCTCAGATCTCTGTTAATCTCAAGTAATTGGTCGTGGTTTACAAATATTACACAGCAATCGGCTTAAATTGCCTTTATTCCCTCTTTGATTCCCGCTTTTGACCCTATGTCTTAAACATCTCTTTTATTATATACAATATCATAATATTGATCATTTATTATTTATATAACCTGGTGGGTCCATTCATAGACATTAATTCTGTCTCACACTCCTCTGACCCTTCTAGACATTTGACAAGCAGGGTTTCCCCACAGCAGCTGCCCCTGCCTTCAGCCTGCCCTCAGCTTTGGGAGGGACCGGCCCGCTTAACCCTGCAGGTGCACCTGGTTACGCCCCAGTCCCCTTCCTTCACATCTTGCCCCATCATCAGCAGCCCCCCTCACAGTTACTTCACCACCACATGGCTCAAGACACACAGGTGAATGCAATATTTACACATGAAAAAGTATTCCAAAAAGTAATGCTGGACTTGAGAATTCATCTAATGAGCCACTTGCCATGAATAAGCATTGCTTGTTTTAAACCAGTAAAGGCACAAAAACCATGTTCTTTAGAGAGAGAACTATAGATGTTAGATAAACTGAACACATCTGTACTGACTGTATTAAACAATGTGATCATTTTTATTTAACTGATTTTCAGTTCCTTGTTAAACTATAATGTGAGTTGAATGCTTTACCATCACCCCAAGCTGTGTGAATATGTACATTGTTTAAGATACAAGTATTGAACTGAGGTCGGCTAATGTGCTAAAGCTAGCAGCAACACATCACATGCGTTTGAAAGTGTCACTTCCGTCAGCTGTTAAACCAGCGAATGCTTCCGTGTAGTAAAAAATGGGTAAGTGTTTCATTTGGGATGATACTACACTTTGAAAATTCATACACTACATGGCTGAGTGCATAGTGTATATTTTAAGTGTATAGTGCGTCATTTGGGACACAGCTATTGACTTTGTGCCCTATTTGTGGAAAGTGCCATCAGGTGTTCTTATAATATTGATCAAATGCTTTGTTTATATTTCATTAAATAAGCAGTTATCCTAATGTGTTATATTCATGTTGGATATGTTGTTTGTCTCTTTGCTCTCTGTAGGGCCAACGCAGTCAGTCCAACAGCATGCAGAAGAGTCAGGGCAAGTCCAACTACAGCAGCTCTCCTTACTGGGCGAACTGAACAATCACTTTTCAAACCGTTACTGACATGAAAGCCCAAATCTGCGTGCCCGCACTGTTCTGCCTCTCATCTGAAACATACACAGACACCGTATCAGTTCTCCCACCATCCCCCTCCTCCAAAGTTCTCCTCTGCTATTTTCCATTTTGTTTTTTCCTTCTCTGAATTTGGTTTTTCCATGTAAGATATTTATGTAAGTATTTATATATACTGTAAATGTTAAGAAGCCAAACATAAGATATGGTCACTCCATTTCTTTTTTTTTTTTGACAGACTCTTTGTTTTGTTTACTTTTTAAAAACTGCAGAGATGTAGCAAAACATTTAAAGGAAAAGCATTTTGAGGAAAACCAAAAAGAGACATTGCAATGAGAGAGCTAGAGCACTGACAGTGGAGGAGGGTGAAATATTGTGGGAGTGTCACTCATTCAGACATCATGAGAGGCTTCAACATCAAGAGCGTTCCACTCTTGAGTCCTTCCCTCTGAGGGTTGTGTCCCTGTACTATGGTTCCCAAGTTAATTTCTGTCAGAAATTGAGTTTAAAGCAGAAATTTAAATTCTGGCCAAACAGAAAAAGGAAAAACAGCCCATACATTTTATATTTTACTCTTGTTCCCCTCTGAATAAAGGTTCTGAGCTATTCACCCATTTGTGTGTCTTTCATTTGTTATGCTGCTCAGGTGATAGCAGGTGCAGACTGATAGTTTATTCATTAAATATGAATCCTAATACACACACCACTGCTCTTCTGTTTCTTTTTTTTTTTTAACCATTTATACACAAACTGAAGGGTGATGCAAAACAGCAATTGTTGCATGCTCATTTAAATTCTAGTCTACTGGAATATCAGCATCCTTATGACAATAGTGTACTGAGATGCATTCTTTAAAAAAAAAAATACAAAATGTTACAATGGTATTTTCAATGAGTTAGTTTAAAAATACACTAGGGTGAAAATGCATTAAAAAGGCAAATTTGTTTTAAGTAATAAACATTTTTAATTCACTTTTTATTTTTTGTCAAATAGGATATCTGTAAACCGCCCTTTAAAAGTTTAGTTTTGCTTGTATTTTGAATGGTGTTTCAGTTTTTAAAGGGATAGTTCACCCAAAAATTTAAATTCTCATAACTTATCCTCATGCCATCCTAGATGTGCACAAATGAAGATTTTTAGAAGAATATTTCAGCTCTGTAGGTCCATGCAATGCAAGTGAATGGTGACCAAAATTTTGAAGTTCCAAAAACCACAAAGACATCATAAAATAATCCATAAGACTCCAGTGGTTTAATCCATGTCTTCTGAAGTTATCCGTTTTGGATGAGAACAGACCAAGATGTTACTCCTTTTCACTATACATTTTGTCATTGCAGTGTCTAGTCACAATCATGATTTCATGCTCCGTTACACTTCCTAGTGCTTGAGGCATTCTTAGAGCGTTAGATGTTATATAAGCCCTGAATTGCTAGGTGAATTATTTTTTTGTCCGTCTCAGTGTCCAACAACAAAAAAATATTCTTCTCAGGCAAAGCTTTTTCCTGAAAATGTAATATTTTTGGAGAAAATTTGTTTTTTTGTTTGTTTTTTCTCTCTCTGAAAATTTGTTTTTTTCCCTCCTCAATAGGCAGCACATAAGAAATGTGTTGTTTTTTTTTTCTTACTAGCTAAAAATTAGCATGTGCTACCAACCTCGGCCACCAGGTGCCACTAGCAGTAAGCATGAAATCTTACGCTGACAAGGTGACAGAATGTGAAGGTCATCAAGCAATCAGAAATGACTCACATTGTCCCACTTGACAACGAATAGTACATGAAACATATGTAACCTGAGGTATATTCATTTAATTGTGGGATTTTCTGTATTAGAAGACTCAAACACTGTGTATGCTTTTTTCCTTGTTTAAGATTCACAAAACATACTTGTTAACTATACCTTTATAAATCAACAGATAAAGTGCCACAGACATTCAGTCACGTTGTCAGCATTAGATTTCCTGCTAGCTGATAGTGGCACATGGTGGCTGAGGTTTGTACCACATGGTAATTGTTTGCTAGCAAGAAGTGTGTTTTTTCTCATGTGTTGCCTTCTGAGAAGAAAAAAAGAATAAAAAACAAAAATTATTTGCAGATCATTTTTTTAATTTTTTTTTTTTTTTTAATTGTAGGATATAGGATCAGTAAGACACCTTAAAAATAAATTTCACCAAGTGAATTTTGTTTTTTGTTTTTAACCGGGCTTCCGTAAGATGGTGCTAGGAAGTGTAATTGAGCTAGAAATCATGATCGCCAAGGAGACTGCATATGTCCAGATTTATAGTGAAAAATGCGTTACATTTTGGTCTGTTCTTACCCAAACCTGATTGGATTGCTTCAGAAGACATTGATTAAACCCCTCGAGTCTTATGGATTCATTTTTATGCTGCCTTTATGTGCTTTTTGGAGCTTCAAAGTTTTGTCACCATTTACTTGCATTATGAAGACCTACTGAGCTGAAATAGTCTTCTAATAATCTTAGAATTCTGCATCTGGGATGGCATTATAAGATAATTTTCATTTTTGGATGATCTGTTTCTTTAATATATAAAACAGATTACAAGTGACTATTTAAAAGAGGTTGACGTCTCTCACGGTTAGGTCTGTAATCCAAGAGTTTTCCTACTTTGTTCTAAATATTATATTTACTAAGAATGAAAGACTGATAAAGTCAGAGTTGCCTTAGTATGAGTGATATATACCTACAAACTGTCAAATGATTAGAATCACCATGGAAGTTAAACTGAATTAGAACACGTCTCACCAACATCTCCTTAATAGATTTAAAGTCAAAATAGGTGAAGGCCCCAAGGACTTGAAACAGCTAATGTGTTTAAGTGTGTTTTCTGTCACTAAGGAGCTTTATTTTGTGTAAGCTGGTTACGTTGAAGCTAGGAGACTGAAGGGCTGGTATAGCATGAGTTCTCGTTTATGTTTATCTCGTTTATGACAGATTCCACTATGGCAATAGTGAATATGGCAATGCCCCTAGAGATCAAAAGAGACAATAAAAAATCATCCCATGACTCTTTCCCACAAACCACTTTGGACTACAGGGAATTCCACAGATAATGGGAAAATGGTTCATTTTCCAGCAAAATATGATTTATTTTGCATACTGAGCATCCACAGTTTTAGCAATAAATGTGTTGAGTTAATATGTGTTATTAATAAAAATGTTATATCCTTTCTTATATGCTAAAATTAGTACTTTCCTGACCCATGACTTATATAAAAAAATAAAATAAAAAAAACATCTTTTATATGTTAAAAATATATTTATTTTAATTTTGTCAATTATTTGTCTATCTTATTTATGTATACATTTTGGTTGGTTTATATGTGTATTTTATTTTTTATTTATATATATATATATATATATATATATATAATTTTTATTTATTTGTTTATTTTCTTCCTTCACCTTTACTTGTCTTAATGACTTTTGATTGTATTCATATATTGTTTGATCTTATTGAACATTTATATAGAAAAGGTTTAGCACAATTTGTGGATTTTCAGATGGTCCCTTACCCACCATAGGCAAATTTTCCAACTTATATCAATGTTAAATTAGTGATCTGGAACAGTTTCACCGTGACGCCATCTGACCAGCTTAAATACTGGACAAATCATGTCCCGTATTGATTCGATATTGGACGCATCATTTTATCTTTAAATACGGGACGGGTGGCAACCCTATGTGTGTGCCTTCTTTAGATTTAGATTTTTTAAAAAGACTAATTTTAGATTGTTCTTAATATGCGGGTGAGTGTTAGCAGTTGATACCACCAGTTTTTGAGTGCAGAGATTTTTCTATTGACAATACATCATCTTATTTGTTCTAAACTGCCAAAATGCCAATTTTGACAATTTGGGTTTTCCCATAAATCATTGAAAATAACACAGTATGGTTCAGTTTATCAGTAGTACAAAGTAATAGCTAGCAAAATTAAATAAGGATTAACTTCTGTAAGGATATAAATTGATAACAACATAGGAGCAGAATTCTGAAGTGTACCATTATTTTATCTGAGCATATATTCATTATCAAGTGAAAAGAGGACAATGTATAATAACATTGAATGAAAAGTATTAACAATATGATATATGATAAATGAAATACAATTAATTATATGATATGATATTATACAGTTCACATTATGAGATATATATACATATACTGTACTGTATATGTATACTCAGGGTTGGGAGGGTTACTTTTAAAATGTATTCCACTACAAATTACAGAATGCATGCTGTAAAATGTAATTTATAACGTAGTCCGTTAGATTGCTAAAAAGTGCACTCATTAATTTTTTCCTCATTAAAAAAGTTTAACTCCTAAATACATTAATTGTAATTTTTCAATATATGTAGTAAATCATGAGCACTCACATTAAAATGAAAACTCCAGTTAGAATCACATGACCAGCCGAATACTACTCACTTAATCTCAGTAACAGTCCTGTTATTTGACACTTTCACTCATTGATTAAAGTAATCATGGCTGACTGTGAATACTACATTTCTACAATGGCATCTGAAACTGAAAACTATTGATTTTAAATGACGCTGCATCCAATCCACTAGGTGTCAGTGTAAGTCCAAGATAACACAAAGACAAAAGTTACTGAGTGCACCTTTAAGGTCAGTAATGTATTCTAAATACTTTGGATTACTTCTTCAGCACTGGCAGATTTTTTCATTTGTTTTGACTATAAACAAGCAAATAAAGTAAGAAAAATACACTTCACTGTAAAAATACATTCTCTGAAAAAAATCTTAAATATCTTATGCAGTTTTTCTACTCAAGTAAATTAATCTTGTTTTTTTTTTTTTGGATTTTTAGGTATTGTTAAAGAAAAACAATTATTTGATGCATTGCTTGCATTCATTTACTTCATGTTCCACGTATGCTGTAATGTAGGAGTGTCTGTCTGCTGAATAACTGTCTGAATAATGTCTGTGTGTATGTGTCTGTGTGTGTGTGAGTGTGTGTGCATATAGATGCATATAAATGTTTCTAAGAATGAAGTTGTATGTCATCCATACTCTGATTTGCAGGGAATAACAATCATCTCCTGCCAGTGAGACCAGTTGAGGGATTCCAACATAGCCGTTAGGGCCACAGAGCCCTTTTTGTGTTGTTGTTGTTGTTGTGTATGTTCTGGCTGCCTGTGTCTGTCACATATGCTGGTCAATGGGCCCAACCTCAGTGATGTGTCACTACTGCTATCCAGCGAGGCAAGGGTTTATGTCTCTTTAGATTCCGCCAGCATTGAGCACATAAAATCCACCCTGCAATTCAATTTGGTAATACAGTCTTGACTGCATTAACCAGTCTATCATTTTATACACTGCTGACCTATTTCTCTTATTACATTTAAAGGCATTTGGTGAGCAAGTGCAGGAGAATAAATGGGTTTTATGCATTAGCCAAAGAACTTCTCGCAGGTGGTCTGCAAAGAGTTACACTGGGGCAGGTTAAACATTACTTTTGTTTGTACTTTGTTGAAATTGGCTGGTGCGTTTAAATAAGTATTAGAGTAATTTAATGTACGTTTATGCAGTAACCTTAAACTTTACACTTGGCTAGAAGCAAGCCTGTATGTCAGAGATTTAACTGTTTTTTGTTTTTGGACTCATGGTTGTTACTCATGCATGGAATCATTAGGCTGGAATGTGGGATTGCCTGCTTACCGTACAAAAAAATGAAAGCATTAGATGCTCTTAATGAGAGTTTATAAGTTTTTCCCTACATGGGGTCTGTGAACAGTTACATTGGGGGTCCTATGATAATTATCCACTGATTTCCGCACATTACGTTTGTTTACTCAGCTCTGAAGAGGTGATAAATAAAGGCCTAATTGCGGCAGATGGAATGCACGCTGTTAAGTGTTCTCAGAGAAAGACACTTGAAGGGGGGCAGCTCGGGCTCGCTGGGTAATGGCTGTCAAGCGGAATTTGCGCCCCCCGGTAGAGAAGCAACGCGCTGAATGGGGTTGCCCGCTACCTCCGTGAGCTGGGTACTTGATTCATCTCTCAAATCTCTGCATGTTCCACTTTTCCTCCTCCTCCCTCTGTGCTTTAAATGACAATCCTGCTCTCGCGCTGAATGGCGGTGGTCACAGGGTGTTTTCATCCCCTTTCATCTTGTTTATAAGGACCGTGAGATATTCTTGTCCCTCGCCTGTTGTCGGATTTGACAGCGGCTCCATTCACGAAGAAATTGGCCGTAATTAGTGCAATTATGCTGATTCGCACTCGTGTTGGAAACGGAACAGAGCGCACAGTGTGCGCGAGCGCAGAGGGATAACCAAAACAAAGATCAATCAATCATGACGCGAATGAGAGCGACGCGTAACGTCCGCCACATAATGATGCCATCAAAGCTGCATCGAGTGACGAGTGTATGCAAATGTGAGAGGAATGATGAAAAAGCCCAACACATCAGATCTATAAGTCATTGTAGTAAAGTTGTGAAATAATGGATTGAACTGTCTACATTTTACGAGCAATATAAACAACAACACAAATGTTTTGACTCACAAACAAGTCGAGTAAATATTCTCAAAATGTGTCTTTTTTAATGTCACTGATGCCTGTCTTTCTCATGTCTTACCAATAATTAATAAATGTAAATGTAAAAAGTAAACATGAATTTCCATATACGCAAGCCATCACACGATCAAGAGTTCTTTTGTTCCGTATGTCAGCACAAGGCCGGAGGAAATTACAGCCGTGCTGATATACGAAACAACAGCATGATTGCTAGTGTGATATTGCTTTTATACAACGAACAAGTACATTTTATTGAATAACTTACGTTTCAGACAAAACTTGTCAATACGAAGTCAATTAGCATCAAGCTTAAAGCCCAAAGTATACTTTGTTCAGATGCGAACAGGACGTGTAACGCAAATTTCGCCATTAGCGGAGTGTTTGAGCACTGAATGCGTGCAACCAGATTTTTATTACGGTCACAATGAAGTTCTAGAAGAAGCTCATGGGAAGAAATTTGCGTAGAAAAGTGAACTCTGTCCTGCAAATCTAGTTGATGAGAAGACCAATAGAAGATCAAAATATCACATGGTGAACTCTTGGCTCAATTTAAGTAATACATTTCAAAGCTGTGTTTTTATTGTGACAGGAAGGTGAGTAGACGGTATATTTTAACATTTTAAATATAATTTATTTGTTATTTGTGATGTTTTATTTACTAAAACCAGAAGTCCTCCAGTGTGACATCCTGGTCCGTTGCGTTGTCCCGTGCTAAAAGTCTATTGTGACTGCCCCATACAATGGTTTTAAACTTGCATTGCTTAGTTCATAAACGAAACAGTGCTTTTGAACAAATCGTTTGTTCACCTCTGTTGTTTTGGTGGTTAACGACCATGATTGAACAACTCTAGTATCATTACTACTAAGTGTGTATCATTGTAACATGAAGGCTGTTGCTAGATAGGACCCGTCCTATGTAGGCAGCGGTATACCAAGCGTCCTCAACTTAGAATGAGATGGCCTCCGTAGAACAAACCGAAACAAAATGTATCATGGTTACAATGAGAGCACGCCCTGAGTGAGAAGGGAATCTCTGAGGTAAACTTTAGGAGAGTTATAATGATGTAGAGCGAAAAGAAATGGATTTTATGGCTGTACTTTTATATTTATTTAACATTATTTATCATTATTATTTTACACCCGTCTACTTAGGAACATTGAACATCATACCTTAAAATCGGCTTCATTTTTCAGATAAATTATTTTCATTTACTTTGACAAAGAATTTTGGGTTGTAAGTGCCAATGAAGAATCCACCTCCTGCATCCTCCGAATTCCTGTGAAAGAAGGTCACATATGAAGGCTGCATTTTGAGTGTCCTACTTGGCTTTTTTTTTTTTACTGTATAACCAATAACTAGGCCTACATGACAGAAATACAACTTTTACAGACAAAACCAAAAAAATGTATGAAATCAACATAAAACAGCCAGGAGATACATTAAGACGCTACATACTTAGACACATTTCACAGCTTTTGTATGTTTTAAGTATTGTCAGACGTCTGTTTTAAAGCTTATAAACAGTGAGTGTGCTACTTGGCTTTCTGAACCAAGGCAGCCTCTATGACGTATGTGGCCGACAAATGCGACCTCAGGAGCATGCAGCCTTTGAAACCAGACACAGCTAGTCACCCATAACATAAAATTTACTCATTTGATGCCACCTTCTGGCGGAAATATGCAGTCCCCAAAAATGGTCACTGAACGTATCAGTGAATGAAATCAAAATGAACTATGAATCAAAGTCCCCACCACTATTTGGAAAGCCACAAACACTGAGAAGCGGAGTGATACTAATAGAGTGCAACAGTGCCCACCCAAGTTTTCAGCCGTCTGGGTTCCAGAAGAATTTTTCCCATTCATTTTTTCCATAGGCTTTTCATAAAATCCTTCATAAAACAGTTCTAAGCCATGAACCGAACCAAACCAACCAGCTCAGGGGTGAATCACAACATTACAAATTTTGATTTGAAGCATAAAAGTATTTGAAAATCAGACAAAAAGATAAAGGTACAAGACTGTGTACTTACCGTCTTTCAGAGGGTACGAACTACACTCCCATGAAGCATTGCGAATGATGTAATTAAATAAAAAACAATGGAAATATATAAAAATATAGATTTGAGGTTGTTGATTATAAGTAAAGAAACAATATATTTTAAGTTTACTGCAAAATATCCCAATATATACAAATTTATAAGTAGTTTAAGTGTGTAGGGAGACAGACTCGATTGCGTCATTCACAGTGGGTCATGTAAGTGAACGGTCGCTACTGGACTTGTTTGGTGGGCTTTGTTGGCTGCTGTTTTCTGATTGGTGGATAATCTCTGCTGGATCATGGGTAGTGGAGCTGTTCACCAGGAATTCCGCTATTAAACACAATTTTAAAACAATGAAGTAGAAATAATGCAGACTGATGGCTTCAACAAAGGCATATACCATCGATGAACAACCTCACAGTTAACGGTAGGTCTGTCTTTAAAGGTTTATATGTTATCGTTGAACTGGTACCAGACTGTTGCGCTCTATAGTGAAGCATCTCTTAGAATGCTGCTTGTCCAATCAGATACGAGGACCAAGAACTTAGTTTATCCTGAACGCGGAAGTGTTCCACGATTCATAACATAAGCCTGTTTACGTTTTCTGGTCTCTAGTGTTTTTTCACTTGCATTGGCATATGTTATTAGTGGATGTGGTGTTTGGCATATTAAATTAGCAAAACATTGCCAAATAAAAAAACATTTGGTTCCATAGTGCCGATACTTTACAAAGTCACGGTGACCGTCTTTTGACAGCACCTCGCCCGTCAGAGTTTGAGTGAGTAGATGTCATGAAGCAATGACCCAAGATTAGTTACTTTGATAATTAATTTGAGCTGTTATCTGCATAACTGCATAAATTGAGCCTGAACTAATTTTAACTCCAACTAAACTTAAAATGGGTTTTGTTCTCTGTCTGGATAGCTCGTTTTGGTAGTTTTTGCATTGCTTCGTAAGGAGACCGGGTGTCATGCCGAAATGTGATTCCCTAGAATCCTTATGTTTAGGGGTGGGGTTTAGGGATAGGGACCAATGACTCCCTACTATGGTTAAGGTTAGAAATAGTCTTTAGTGATAAGGACCAATCAGGTAGCAGGGAGTCAATATCTGGTGGGGAGTCCAATTTCGGCACAGAAAACAGAATCATCACTTTGTGTTTGCTCAGTAAAACTGTGGAGAAAAGAATTTACAATATGATTTTTGAACCAAACTGAAAATAGCCTATTAGGCTATATAGCTGTTGTTAGTATCTGGGAATCTTATCTCTGATAAATGTGATAATTGCAGCGTTTCCGCCGGATCCACTTTGATCCTTGAGGACGTCTTGAGGATGAAACGCGGTGTGTCTTTAAGACCCTGCGGAGGCCCGGTAACCCCACACGGCTCCGTTGTCCGTACTCTCCCGACTGTCTCTGTAGTTATTTGAAGGAGGCGCTATAGCCATATCTCCACTTTACAAAAAAACGGGAGAAGTAACGGGGCACTGTCTTGAGAGAACAAATCAAGCCCAAGCTGTGCAAACAGACTCTTCTCTCAGTCTCTCCGCGGCGTCGGAGTGAGTGCGGCCGATGCACGGCAGGCTGAAGCGTTTGGAGGCTCGTGTCCAGTTGAAATCCTCCGCTCACCCCCTCTCTCGAGTATATGTGGAGCTCAAGCGACACTTCTATGAGAATCCCCACTGAACGGCGAGACGAAGTTTGCTTGTTTTCTTAAACCGGGGGTGCTGGGGCGAGTAGAGGCGAGAGAGAGAGGGTGAAAGATGGTTTTGAACAGCCTCTCGTGCGTCTTGGCTTGGCTCTGCTTGGCTTGTATCTCGTCTTCTCCGTGCAAAGCTCGGATTTACACCAACCACTGGGCTGTTCGGATACCCGGCGGACCCGAGCAAGCTGAACAGATCGCCAGTAAATATGGATATAGAAACCTGGGCCAGGTACGTGTGTCCCGCACAAACGAGAACACAACTAAACTTGTTTGGAAGGATTTACAGTGATTTATTTGAGTGTGTTTTGTATCTAGAGGTCTTTTCCCTCTGTTCAAGTGTTTGTTATCATCACTTTCATTGAAGTTCAAACGTCAAGGGTGAAAGCGCAGGAGCTTCTCACACAAACACACACATGAACAAAGTTTCATAGAGTGTGTTGTGATTGTCCAGACTCTCCAACTTCTGTTGTTAAGCCCTTTAATCTTCATTGAGTTGTCTGAAGACTTATTTTATTATTATTATCAGCACAGAATGTGGAAAACAACAACAACAAAAGTCTTTATGAATCTGTTTACCATCTATCATAACTAATAATGAATGCTGGCAAATCAATTTGGCTATAAAATGAGGTGTACATTCATATCATCAGTATGAAGAGAAGTCACACATGTCTTTGTAACCTCTTCAGAATTTACTTGTAACATTCACTGTAACATGTCTGTGCGCTGACAGGGTGTCAATGCAAAACAGGCCAAAAGTGTTATGTAACATCTTTCACATATTTCAGATGATCTGAGCATTAATTACTGTAATGACATTGAACGATATATAATGCAGTCATTTGCAATGAAGTGTTTTAATTTGTCAAGCCATTTTAAGTTTTACAGAAGTTACAAATTACAGGATGAATTGCCTTGTCTTCCACTGCATCTTAGTCTTAATACACCGAAGAAAAAAAGACTAGTGAGATGTTCTTAAGTAAATTTGAATAGTATAAAATTAAGTTAAATCTACTTAACTTCATGATGACACTGTAAACTCGAATACATTTAAGGTAATCAGTTTCAACCCTGCTGGAAAATCCAGTTTAAGCTGGTACCTGTGTTTTGGAACATGGTAGCTGGTCATGAGCTGGTCCAAGTTGGTCATGAGCTTGTCATGAGCTGGTCCAAACTACCATCTACCAAAAACCAGCTTGACCACCTTGAGCTGGAATGACAAGCTGGTAGCTAATGTCCAGCATGGACCAGCTAATGTCCAGCATGGACCAGCTAATGAAAAGCTTGGACCACTAATGAGCAGATTGGACCAGCTAGAAACCAGCTACCATGTTCCAAAACACAGCTACCAGTTTAAGCTGGATTTTCCATTAGGGAAGTTAATAAATTACACGTTTAAGTTAGCAGGACTGTCAGATTTTGATTTTGTCATGCGTGTTGATTGAAATATTAAGTAAGCTAACTCATACAATTTGAATGCACTTAATTTAATATTCAACTCTTTGTGCGAACTTAAAATTAACAAGTAATCTCAACTTAATTACTTAAAGTTGAGGTAACCTAGCTAGTACAGTGAACACAGGCATGCTGAATAGAAGTCCCCTGCCCAGTTTCAGTAAAATTTAAATTCCTGTAAATGTAAAGTGACATTCATTTAACTCAAAACAATAAAACAATTCAGGTTACTTAAAAGGTGTTGGTTTTGTGAACTCAAAAGAAAGCGAATGTTCTACATACTCATGGTTAATTTATTTGAACTAATTTGGATGATTTAATTTTTCCCTTCTCAAAATAATTAATTATTATGAGCATTAGGGTTTAAGTGTAATATTGATTAACGTGAGTAAATTTAACTTTAACATTTCAGTTAACAGTAACTTTGACTTACAAATCCAAAGTACATGGGACTTAAACTTTAAAAGTAAAATTAGAATTTTTTCAGAACATGTCACATTTTGAATGTTTAATCATGTACCTCGTGACATATTGAAGCCTTCCACAGAGATGCTCAATACATGCTATGTAGTTTATTAGACAACATCACTTTCCATTACAGGTCATTAGCAAAGATATTGACCTGTGCACGAAGACACATAATTGTGCACTTTTACACTTGGTGCACAATACATGATGACGGTAACAATCAACAGTTTTTTTTTTTATCATGAATGGGTAGAAAAAGGACTTCAAACTCCACAAAACTGGTGGTGGTTGAGGAGAGTCCCCTGTTCACTGTGTAAAGCGCTTTGAGTGTAATGTCAGAAAAGCGCTATATAAATGTAATATTCATTCATTCATTCATTCAAAACAAGAAGTTACCAAACGTTACAACAAAATCAACAGTAAAAACGGTGAAACCATGCAAGCTCATTAATTATTCAAGCCTGGTGCACGCTGGGAACACCAGCTTCGAAAAGTTAAGTAAAATGTACTTATTTTATTTACCAGTGAAATTTAGTCAAATTAGCGAATAAATATGACAAGGCTTTCTTCTTTAGTATTGATACATTATGACGCACTGTTAACAAACAATCATTGCTGAGTGACTCCAGCCAGGTCTCCTAAGCAACCAAATTGGCCCGGTTGCTAGGGAGGGTAGAGTCACATGGGGTAAACTCCTCGTGGTCATGATTAGTGGTTCTCGCTCTCAGTGTGGCGTGTGGTAAGTTGTGTGTGGATCGCCGAGGATAGCATGAGCCTCCACATGCTGTGAATCTCCGCGGTGTCATACACAACGAGCCACGTGATAAGATGCGCGGATTGACTGTCTCAGAAGCGGAGGCAACTGAGACTAGTCCTCCACCACCCGGATTGAGGTGAGTAACCGCGCCACCACGAGGACCTAGTAAGTAGTGGAAATTGGGCATTCCAAATTGGGAGAAGAGGGGATAAAAAAACAAACAGTTATAAATAATATGTACTTATAAACTATAGTATTAATTTTTACAAGTTTGAATTGAGTACAAATGTAGAATTTACTTAATATTTTCTGCTATATTTACCTTACTACAAAATATATATTTTTTCAGTGTGGGAGCAAAAGAGCTAAGAGATCATAGTTTTCATTAATTAGGGATAGCCGAGCACTTTGCTGGTTAAAGATGCTGCTGAATTTAAATAAATAATAGGTACTGTAAATCAAGTGTACGTTTATGGTGGAGCCTTAAACTTTACACTGGACTGAATCAAGCCCATGTGTCAGAGATTTTACTGCAGCCAGGTTCATACACTGATTTCACAATGTGTTATCTTATCATACGTCTGTTCTTTTTACACCAGCTAAAATGATTCTCCTCAGGTTCCTCCTCAACCACAAGGATGTCATATCCATTATAACTAATTATGAACCCTACTGAACTTCGCAACTTCTCAAACTCATGTCTTCCTGTGGGAATCTGCTGTTGGGCTCATGGTCTTTACTCATGCATGAAATTATAAAAATGGAATGTGAGAGCTTACTTAGGAACCAGTTAAGTGTTCCTGTTTACAAAGGAAAGTATTAGATGCTTTTGATTTGATGAAAGAACTAGGAATCCAGTATAAATGTTCTCTACATAGGGCTCATATGCTTTTGAGTAGCTGCTAGAAACTGTGCAAACCAATGTGCTGTTCATAACCCACTTTGACTTTGTTGGTGAACTGATTAGGCTTATCTTTGGCTTCAAGAGTCATTGTTTTTTTATGGCAGGCTTATGTTTCCCTATGGAGTACAGTAGTCTATGGAGAATGTGTCATGGCTGCACGGTGTTATTGCACTTGTCAAGTAAATCTGTTGTGTGGAAAGTAATACAGCCTCTAGAGTAACCAATCTTCCAGTCAATGAGATCTTAAATTATTAATGAAATGAGCCCATTTCGACATGCCTGTGGTGAATATCAGTGTTTTATTTATAGCAACTTATACATTTATACTAAGACGTAACTTCCCTGTTTTACACTTTTTTTCCCATTATGTAGGACGTCACAGTTCGCATTGCAGTAACAAGTCGATTCTTGTTTCGCAATCTGTTGGTTTTAGAGATCGACCAGTATTGTTTTTTATGACCGATACTGGTTATTTTTATAGTTTGAGCGTCCGATAGCCTACATTTTTTATTACCATTTTATGTCTTCAACTAAATCACTCACTAGTCTCTGAAGTTAAGCTGCCTGTTTTAAGAGACCAATACAGCACATTGTCAACAAATTCATAATTTAGCATAATAATTCATAATAAAATCAACCCATTTTACTGGCAATATTCACTTGTCCAAGCCTCTTCATTAGTGATTGACCAATATGGAGCAGGATATAAATATGTATGTATATAATATATGTACTATGTATATGGATATAATATCGCACATAGTAAATGACGTACATGAAACTGCTAAAAAACTAAAACCTAGCATAATATATACTGAATTTCACTCAAATGTGTGAAGAAAAAAAACTATTTTGGTGTGTTTTAGATAGTAGATAGCAGCTTCTCCTGTTTAGACATTCCCCATTACATGGAGAAATTGTTAAAAAAGGAAGAAGGAAATGACAACAGTGCACACATAAAACCAGTAACCACAGACATATGTGCACATTAGCAATCACATTTTCTCACAGAAAGTAATATAATATGAAAATTATAGTGCTGTTTTATTCACGATTAATCTCATAATGTTTTTTGTAGTTAATCGCCTTTAATCACAGATTTTGAAAATGCTGAAATTTGACCCTATATGTACTACTTTTTCAGTCAAAATGCATTTTTTCCATCTTAGGAAAGAAAAAACAAAACAATATTTAGCAATATAATGGTTTATTAACATTTTCCAAACAAAAACTTCCACAGTATAAAGATAGAAATGCATTAAAATAGCACCAATTCAGGTAACATTAAATGTTTCCCAGAGTCTTTTTAACACCGAACCTAAAGATACGAAACAAAAGGCATCAGGAAAAAGTCACAACCTGATTGGCAGCTTTTATGACGTATATTTTGCGAATTTCTCTGTTGCACACACAAACGAAGATATGCTGCAAGAACAGCTGACGGCGTTTCCGACGCCTGTACCGAACTGTAATGGGCAACATAGCTCCTATGATGAGAAGAACCAGGTATGCTTGAGGTCAGTATTAGGCAGATTACTTCCTGTTTTTGGTCCGTTTAGATGTCTTTGGTCCATGTTGCGTTCATATATCAATCGAACTGCACCAGAGTTCGTTTGGAAGCGGACCGAGACCCCTGAATCTGCTTGTTTGGTGCGCAACAAGGTTCGGATGGCAGCGTTCACACTTGTTCAAATGAACTGCACTAACAGAACAATCGCACCGGAGTTCATTTTAATCGAACCAAACCTGCCCAGTGTGAACACACCCTAAATCTCTTAAACGATCTTCCTCCACAATATTAATCTGCCGGTAGACTGTGGCTGTCCGTGTTGCCACAGCAGTCATGAAGCTGCGTTCATGATTTGCGTCAGAGCGTCAACGGCAGTGTCAAACGCCACTTTGAACTCCACGCTTGCAGACAAATACGTCTCATACGTCTCATTCTGCGTTTTGGTGATTTAGTTAAGACTTGACGTGCTTCTGTGGTAATTAAAATGCACCTTACATAGGTTCCATCCTGGCATTTTTGTACATCATATAGCATTAAAAGTTCCTTTCTCCATCATTTTATCACTGACAGGAAGGCACTATTCTGAATGTTTGTGGTGTGTGTGTCAGTGTAATGAGTCCAGGCGAACACATTACAAAGATTCTGCCCTCCCAAGAAGTTTTTATACTGGTTAATTCTATACAAATGGTAAATGTGTTCATCGCGATTAAGAAAAATTAACACGTTAAACTTTTAATTAATCGCATGCGTTAACTCAGACAGCACTAAAACAATACATAAATAATAATGATAATAGCTAATAATAATATTTTAAATAAATAAATCGGCCAATATTTTGAATTTTTAAACTATCAGCCGATTTATTGGCCGCAGCGATATATCAGTGGACCACTACTCTTCATTAATGAATGTAACTTCAAATTTAAGGTCTTTTGAAATCTAAGGCTTTACACAATTTGTTTTCCTATATTTGAGGTCATCTTTGTTTTGTCCCATGTCTAACTTTATTGGTAAACCTGATATTAAAGAACCAGTCATCAGTTTAAAATATCAAACCAAGTATCTGTCTGTCACTAGTTGTATTTATGTGTTCTGAGCAGCATAGTGTAGTTTTTTTTGTTTGTTCGGTTTTCTTTGTAATACAGGAAATTACAGTTGTGTGTGTTGTTCTTGTAGATTGGTGATCTGAAGGACTACTACCATTTCTTCCACAGCCGTACGATAAAAAGGTCGACGCTTTCCAGCAGAGGCACACACAGCTTCATCTCCATGGAGCCAAAGGTCAGGCTTTTCACTATAACAACCCCACACCTGTGTGTTCTATGGTCTATATGGACTCCTGACTTCTTACTCATCAATGAATAGAATTGAAAGTGCATCCAAAACAACTGTTGCACAGTGCAAAGCAAGTAGATAGCTGCACTCATAGACGGTGCTTTCAACTTGTGACCTATAGATTCTGTATTCGGGAACAGTCTTGGGTTAGGTTATCACATTGGATTGCCTGTACACAGTAGTGCACATGCAGACTCTTTACTGAGCTGTTCTGTGTTCAGTTTTGAACATAAAAAAACAAATGAAAAAAGAAAATTCTTATGATTTACTTGCATTCAATTCAAGTCGAACATGTTCTTGAGCTATATAGTTGACATTGCTTACAAGGATGAATCTCACGAAGCTGGTCAAGAGGATGTCTAGGACATGGTATGCTCATCAAAAGGAAAAAATAAGAAATTATATTTTGCACTCTGCCATTATTTTCGAGACATTATATTCATGACAATTAAGCATGTTTTCTCCAAAAGAATCATTAATTTATTCCCATAATGTAAATATATTATTTAAATTGTGAAGAGTGTATACATCCTAGTAGTATTTGCTCTACTGCCTTTATACAGATTTGAATAAAGAAATAAGGTTATTTTCATTACTTCATTACTGAAACATCGAGAATGAGAATTACAAACAAAAACATAACAACGGGTTACAGTAATGAAAATTGGAGTGCATAATTGCCATGAAAATAATGTCACAATAAAAAATTGCCAATGGTTTTAAAAATAGGCCTGATGTTTTATGCAAAATAAAATTTTTGCCTTTTTTATCTTTTTATTTTAGGGTGAAATATGACTTGGATATATTTTAAGGAATAGATTTTTCAGGGCAAAAAATAATTTATCTAGTTAGAGAAATGCTACAGAGAATAAGGTGTTAAGTGTCTGTCATTCAGCTAGGGGAAGTTACTAAATAATTTCTCTCTCTCTTAGGTGGAGTGGGTCCAACAACAGGTAGTGAAGAGGAGAACAAAGCGAGATTATAAACCCTCATATCCTGGTCCAGTACAGTCCAGTATGGCCCAATCCAACTCCATTTACTTCAATGATGCTAAATGGAGCAGTATGTGGTACATAGTGAGTATACCAAATTAACAGCTTTTCAATTTGTTTAATGAATTGCAAACACTGGGAAAGACTTGATCATTTTCATTTTTACTGCACTTCCTGCATAGAAAATGAACTTTTTGCCAGGCCAGGTATTATAGTGAGAATCAAACAACTAAACAGCATGGCAGTATCCTTGTTAAAGGCAACAATAATTCAAAATTTGAATTTCAAAACCATTTGAAACCACATGAATTCAAAATTTCATCAATAAAATAACATCAACGAGAAATTTGTGCAGAGGTTGCTATCTAACTACTTTTACTGTTGAAGCTGCTGCCATTTTGGTTTTTACATGACATGACAAAGGTCAAGTGAGAGTTAGAGCTTTCATAATTAGTTTCTAACTTGTAATTTTGAGTTAAGAAAGATGAACAGTTTAAACTAGTCGAAAACTTGTAATTATGGTGATTCTGGTATGATGTGACCGCAGCATATTTTTAGCTGTTTTCTGTTTTAATCATAAATGTGTGACATTATGGAAGTTAAAGTGATAGTTCACACAATAATGAAAGTTCAGTTGTCATTTACTCCCTCCTTATGGTGTTCCAAACTTACTTTTGTAATTCTGTATTGCAAAGAAGATAGAAATTCATACAGGTTTGGAATGACTTCAGAGCCAATAAATAAAGACAGAATTTTCATTATAATTAAGATGTGAATGCTGTTTCACGTCTTTAAGAGCGAAACCATGTCTCAGAATGATTAGCACCAAATTAATGTTCCGCTCATTTAAATGCTTATGTCTTTTCATGAAAACATAACACCAGGTAGCAAAACCGTTGTATTTTAACTAAAACATTAGCTCTGCTAATTTGTCAGCTTGAATCTTGCTCAAGGAAGACTGAAAACTCAAAAAAAAGACTGAAAAAAAGGAATGCATGTCACACCAGATTAACCGAGTTTATACATGTGAACGCCACCCACAGAGATACATTTGCAGCGTCTTCTCTAACATACTGTCTAGTGGAGACATTTTCTGTGAGGTAATTATAAAAACAGGCTTTTGTTTTCATAGCTGTCATGTTCCTCGGCGCATGAGTGTCAATGGCACGAATGTGAAGACATCCTTGCTTTTCAATGACTGACATGGAAAACGACCTTCAAATTTGCCAAAAAGTAAAAAAAATTTGCGCTTTGGCTAGATTGAAACCTTGAGTCATGACGCAGATAGTTTATCTAATTATGTTCAAGGGAAATTGTTCGAATAACGTCTGTTGTCGCCATCACTCTTTCTTTGGATGACTTTGTTCAGTTCAGACAGGAACGGCAAGTGAGTGAACGATGCGGTTGTTCTCTAATGAGTGGTTACAGCTCTGTCAATGGTTAATATGGCTCAGATAACATCAATACTTTGACCGGAATGCATCCATTTGGCTCAGGTTTTTCTTGTTGACCTGGGAGTTGTACTTTGGGAGCAAATAAACTTGACTTTCCAGGATAGGGTCTAATTCCAACTTAGCGTCTGATTCCATGTGGTGAACTTCTCTCTGCCACTCAAAGGCATATAATAACAGTATCCGAGTCGTGCGAGATGAAGGAAGTTGTACATTTTGGGGATATATTTCAAAATTAATTTTAGCACATAATAATACCCAGAATATAAAAACAAAATAAAACACAGAGGTGTGGCCTAGTGGTTATTACATGTGCTCCAGACACATTGAGTGATGGTGCTCACGTGGAAGGCTCACGTTTGAATCCCGATGCCTATGTTGTGTGTCAATCTCATTCTGTTACTTAGAAAAGCCCCCCCCCCCCCCATCCCATTAAAGTAAATGTTTTTAATGGTAATTAAATATATATATATTTTTTAGATATTATTTAGAGGTCATGGCATGAGGAATAACATTTTTCATTGATTTTTTGACATATAAGAGGTCATTGTACTATGAAAACATACTGTAAACAGGGGTGTAGATTCCAGAGGTGGGTGGAGGTTACCCACAAAACAAGCAAGTAAGCCACCCCCCCCCCCCACCTCCTTAATTTATACCATGATCAATGGAAACATGGGCAAATGCTTCACACTGCAACTCCCCCCCCCCCCCCCCCACACACACACACAGTTGCATCTGACCACCTCCACAACAACACATCAATACCTGCTTTACCTTATCACTTTCATAGCCCCACCCAATAGCGGTGAACAGTGAGATGGCAATGAGAGAGAGCAGGTCAGTCAAGATCAGAGAGACAGTCATAAGTGTGGCGTCAAGATTTAAAGGAGAAGCAGCACCAAAACCAAGCGTTTCCAACATAGGGTCAGAGTGAGGGTGGAAAATGCAAAAACCTTTACTAATATTATAAATGACCCTTAAGGAACATATTAAATAAAAAATTAAAAAAAATTTGTAACGATTTTTTTGTGTGATTTTTATTTTTTTTATTTTTTACTATTAACACTTTCTTTCTTTCACTTTTTTATGTAAGCATATACACTACCGGTCAAAAGTTTAGGGTCACTTACCTATTCTTTATTTAAATTTTTTCACATTTTAGAATAACAGTAAAGTCATCTAAACTATGTAATAACAGAAATGGAACTACGGGAATTATATTGTGACTATAAACATCCAAAATAAATCAAAACTGTGTTATATTTTAGCATCTTTAAAGTAGTCACCCTTTGCCTAGAATTTGCAGACATGTACTCTTGGCATTTTCTCAACCAACTTCTTGAGATATCACCCTGGGATGCTTTTTAAACAGTATTGAAGGAGTTCCCATCTATGTTGGGCACTTATTGGCTGCTTTTCTTAATTATTCGTTCAAAGTCATCAATTAAAAAAAAAAAAAATGTAAATACAATTTTAGTTTTGTAATGAAATCAATTAATATAGTGGCACAGTTATATTTTTGTCTACAAAACTCATTTGAAACATTTAAGAATACACCTTCAGATTAAAAGGTTTTTAAGATCATGAGAAACATTTCAGTCAAATGACCCCAAACTTTTGAACAGCAGTTTATGTGACTTGTTTGTTGCTTAAAAGTCTTCTTATTTGTTCCAGTTGTCTCATTTCCTCCTCATCTGTGTGTCTTGCAGCACTGTAATGATAACATCCATAACTGTCAGTCTGACATGAATATCGTTGGTGCGTGGAAGAGAGGCTACACGGGTAAGGATGTAGTGGTCACTATTTTGGATGATGGGATCGAGAGAAATCACCCAGACCTCATACAGAACTATGTAAGTGTGTCTGTGTTTGCATGTATGCCTGCATTCGTAATGGGATACTAGCATACTGCTTAATGCATACTGTGCAGTATACAGTGCATTCAGAAAGTATTCAGACCCCTTCGTTTTTTTAACATTTTGTTATGTTGCAGCCTTATGCTTAAATGCTTTAAATTATTTTTTTTCACATCAATCTACACTCCATACCCCATAATGAAAAGCAAAACCAGATTTTTTATAACTTTGTAAATGTATTAAAAAGAAAAAAACTGAAATATCACATTGACATAAGTATTCAGACCCTTTGCTATAACACTTGAAATTGAGCTCAGGTGCATCCCATTTCCCTGGATCATCTTTGAGTCCATCTCTGGCAAATTCAATTGATTGGACATGATTTGGAAAGGCACACACCTGTCTATATAAGGTCTCACAGCTGAAAATGCATATCGGAGCAAAAACCAAACCATTAGGTCAAAGGAACTGCCTGCAGAGCTCAGAGACAGGATTGTGTCAAGGCACAGATCTGGGGAAGGCTACAAAAAAATTTCGGCTGCATTAAGGGTTCCCAAGAGCACAGTGGCTTCAATAATTCTTAAATGGAAGAAGTTTGGAACAACCAGGACTCTTCCTAGAGCTGGCCGTCCGGCCAAACTGAGCAATCGTGGGAGAAGGGCCTTGGTAAGAGAGGTGACCAGAGATCATGTGTGGAGATGGGAGAAACTTACAGAAGGACAACCAACACTGCACCAATCTGGGCTTTATGGCAGAGTGGCCAGAAGGAAGCCTCTCCTCAGTGCAAGACACATACAAAAAGCACCTAAAGGACTCTCAGACTGTGAGAAACAAGATTCTCTGGTCTGATGAAACGAAGATTGAACTGTTTGGCCTCAATTCCAAGCGTCATGTCTGGAGGAAACCAGGCACCGCTCATCTCCTGCGCAATTCCATCCCAACGGTGAAGCATGGTGGTGGCAGCATCATGCTGTGGGGGTGTTTTTCAGCGGCAGGGACTGGGGGACTGGCCTGTTTGAAGGAAAGCAGAATGTAGAAAAATACAGAGATATTCTTAATGAAAACTTTGTCCAAAGCATTTAGGACCTCAGACTGGGCCGAAGGTTCACCTTCCAACAGGACAATTACCCTAAGCACACAGCCAAGGCAACACAAGGGTGGCTAAGCAACTCTGTGAATGTCCTTGAGTGGCCCAGCCAGAGTCCGGACTTGAACCCAATCGAACATCTCTGGAGAGACCTGAAAATGGCTGTCCACTGACGGTCCCTATCCAACCTGACAGAGCTTGAGAGGATCTGCAGAGAAGAATGGCAGAAAATCCACAAATCCAGGTGTGCAATGCTTGTCGCATCATACCCAAAAATACTTGAGGCTGTAATCGCTGCCAAATGTGCTTCAACTACAGTAAGTACTGAGTTAAGGGTCTGAATACTTATGTTAATGTGATATTTCAGTTTTTTCTTGTTAATACATTTGCAAAGTTATCAAAAATCTGGTTTTTGCTTTGTCATTATGGGGTATGGAGAGTAGATTAATGTAAAAAAAAATAATATTTTAAAGCATTTTAGCATAAGGCTGCAACATAACAAAGCGTGAAAAAAATGAAGGGGTCTGAATGCACTGTATACTGAATACTGCCTACTATTTTTTAAAAGTGGGACATGAAACGATACACATTGTAGCACTTAGCAACAATGTGCAGTATAGTTTTAGCAATGCAAAACATTTCAGACATTGTTTAATTCAGTGAGTGGCCTCCAGTTATCATCTTGGAAGTAAATTGGTTATTTTTTGCAATTTTAATAAAAAATTTAAACATTGTAACTTAATACATGAAGGTCTTTAAACCATTACATTACAAAATGTTTCTATTTTTTCCACCGTATTGATAGTGTCCCACATACTTGCCTGCGACCACCCAGGTGTATGAGGGGTATTTGTTTGTATAAAAACATCAAAACTCTCGGCAGTCCGATCAAATAATGATAATCAAGAAAAAAATTAACAATCTGGGCATTTACATGCTCGTTCTTACACGACTATGCTTAATAAGCTGACAGTGTATGAGGTCATGTAAATGGCTTTAACGATTTTCCTTTAACGATGTAAGGTACACTGTTTAAATCTTGGAATATTCTGGGATTAAGACAAATTAAGCTTGATTAACAGAATTTGGACCATATGTTGATTACCACAAAGCTTAATTTTGACTTGTCCCTCCCGTTCTTTAAAAAAAGATAAAATCTGTGTAACCATAAAGGTCATTGCACACCAAACGCAAATTTTTGCCACTATTACGATTTTTAATAAAAACAATGGATTCCTATGAAATCAATTAACACCTGGAGTGAGCAATCGCGCGCCAACAAAGTGAGGTTTTTTTTTTATGGCGAGTGAGTCGTTTTTTTCCCCCTGCCCAGTGATGAAATGCCCTGACCAATAAAATATGAGCTTTGGATCATGTGTCAGGAGCGCTGCAGTTACCAAAACAAGTACAACCAATGGCGCTAAAGCACAGAAAGCTGTTTTGACCAAAAAATGGGGATGTTGGTTGGGATTTGTGTTTCATTGTATGGATTTTAAAGACTCTTGGAGCGTTTAGATTTCGTCACATTTAATCATAACTTGCAGGGTTTTGAACAAATGTACACTCACTTTATTAGGAACACCTGTACACCTGCTTATTCATTCATTCAGCTTCAGTTAATGTTCACATCAACCATCAGAAAAATGTGATCTCAGTGATTTCGACCCCTCAGACTGTGTATGCATGATAAAACTGCCAGCCAACTTGTCCAGCAGGTGAATGGAAATAGTTTGTGATAGTGTCTTTAATGTATTCTTTCTCAATGAGGAAATCAACAACAAACTCGTCACCGCTGAAGTAGCTTGTAGAGAAATTTGTTTTTATTTTTTTCGATATGCTCGCTAGAGAACTTGCTTTTCTTTCACATTAAGAAGCCATGGTTATTTACTGTTGAACTTGTCAAGTAGTTCTTCTCATATGTGATGGGCGAAGGGCTGAAAGGTGCTTTGCGCCACCTACAGTACCGGGGTAAATTAGCACAAACTATTGTTAAGGATTGAATGGGTTAACTGCGATCATTTGCCTCACTGGTAATTTGGTAGTCCGCCGAAAAAATGTAAACAACTTTACTCAAGTTTTAACAGAAGAATTAATGTAAGTGCTTTTATAAAATAAGCTTCACATTTCTGCCTTTTTAAACCCTCCAAAAATTGGTCCCATTCACTTCCATTATAAGTGCCTCACTTTAACCTCGATTTTTATTTTTCAAAGAATAGTCAAATTTTTTTTTGTTTTGTTTTTTTTAAATCAACATTTTGCCACAAATTCTGTAAATTGAGCGTAACTTGTATTGAACCCAAAACATTCCTTTTAAGCAAAAACCGTTTGACACACATTGATTTTTGGTTGGTATAAGTGTATTGCTGTGCAGGTAAACACTCAGTATTATATACTGTACATTTTAGGGAATATACTGTAGTAGGTCATCCTGGTACTCCATCCATGTATACAAAAAATTAGCATTTTCCACACTGTGTACATTCTGCATACTGCAGAAATAGTATGGTTGTACGCTATAGAGCACAACAGTGACCGCCCACTTTGTCAGCTATCTGGGTTCCGGAAGTATTTTTCCCATTCATTTTGCCCAAGACTTTTTTATAAAATACTTCATAAGAGTTGTAAGCCATGAACCAAACCAACCAGCTCCGAGGAGAATCACAACATCACAAACTTTGTTTTGAGGTTAAAAAATATTTGAAAATCAGACATTAAGACAAGGCTGTGTACTTACCATCTTTCATGAGGGCACGGACTACAATCCCATGAAGCATTGCAAATTATGTAATTGAATAAAAAACAATGGGAATATATACAACTATTGATTTTAGGTTGTTGATTATAAGTACAGAAACAATATATTTTACGTTTATTGCAGAATATACTGATGTGTACAAATAGATAAGTAGTTTAATGGTGAAGGGAGACCGACTCGATCACGTCACTCACAGTGCATCATGGGAGTGCGTTGCCGCTCCGAGGCACGTTGTGCAGGTTTCGTTGGCCGCGGTTCTCTAATTGGTGGAACTTTCTCTGCTGTATCATGGGTAATGTAGTTGTTTACCATGAATTCCGCTATCAAACACGATTTTTAAACAATGAAGTTGAAATGATGCAGACGGATAGCTTCAACCGAAGCATATACGATTAGTGAACAACCTCGTAGCTTGCGGTAGGTCTGTCCTTAAAAGTTATCATTGAAAATCTATTTGCCTATGGGATAAATGAATGGGATTTTTACTTCTGGAACCAGACTGTTGCACTCTATTCCAAACAAAGCCTCTGTGTGGTTTTGATTGGTCAAACTCAGTAAGCCTGTTTGTTTTGATGTCTCTGTGTTTATATAAGATTTGGATTGGAAGTACTTGTCCTCTTTATTCCAAAAAGGTCATTCACATGTAAAAGTCCAAAAGTGCTGTACTTTGGTGTTTCAAAAAAATTTCAGATATGTCTATGCCGTAAGGCACTTATGACTGATTAAACTGCACTCCTCATGTTGTGATTGGAGACATTCCCACAATGAACGGACAAGTCCATGTTTGATTTTATTCTCACATCTCTTTCTCTCTCTATTTTGATCTGTATGCAGGATAATGAGGCCAGTTATGATGTGAACGGTAACGACATGGATCCCATGCCCAGATACGATGCCAGTAATGAGAACAAGTAAGAGTCAAGTTCATTGCATGCAAACAGTATAATCAATTGTTTTAACAAATCAGGTCGTTAAAATGGTGTAAAGGCTTTGTTTATGCTTTTATATTGTTTTGTCTTTTCTGTGGTGCGTGTGTGGATGTGGGTAATTGGCTTGTAATCCTTGTGCGACGAGAGTGAAGTGTTTGTTGAAAGTGGCTTTTCGGAGTTTGCTTTGTGTGCATCAGAGGGTTTCTTAGGTGTATGAGTAAATATGGTTCTTGGCTGATGATCCTTGTGTGCGTATTTGGCTCGTTTGTTTGGCGAAAAGGGATTTTAAAATTAACTTTGTGTGTGTAGGTAGATTTGGGTGCTTGGCTCAGGATCATGTGATTTTTAAGTGTTTGGCATGTTTGTTTGGTGGATATTGATATTTTCTGATGTATATGTGCGTATGTATGGGTGTGTTTGGTGAGTGGGTGGAGGCCCCCATGTGTTTTTGTGGCTGCCACTCTGTCAGTGTGTGTGAGCCGGTGCCAGATGGCTCTGCAGCTTTTTGGACAGTTCAGACAGAAAGCTTGGCCCCGGTTCTAGTACTCAGTGCCATTACTGTATCTGCTGAGGGCTCCAGAGCCCTGGAATTATGAAGTTGATGATAGAAAACGGAGCAATCTACCTCCTCTGTTCCCTTGAAGGAATAGTTCACCAAAAACAAATGTCTTTATTTACTCACTTTTATAGTGTTCCAAACCAGCATAACTTAATTTCTTATGTGGAACACAAAAGGAAATATTTGAAAGAATCTTCAAGCTGCATTTTTCTATTAATTTAACTCATATATGGGTGATTCTATCAAGAAAATGTCCTGGTCACACAAAAAAATCATTGCCCTTAATTAAATTGTAGAAAGTTTTTACAAGTAGTTTTAATGTCTTTCATTTTAGATTAAGTCAGTTTTATTGAGCAAACATAATTTAGTTGGATTAGGTCAAATTACTATAGTAGTTTTAACTCAACTTCATTAGGTTCGTCAAACTAAAAAAAAAGGTTTATTTAATACATTTTCTTATGTTGGTCCAACTTAATATATTTTATTTATCATTATTACATGCCAGGTGAACAAGTGTAAGGACAGTGAAACCGTTACACTGTCAGTTTAATAGCAAATATTTATAGAGCTAAACAGCACTGGAATATCCTCAACCTAAGCATAAGTGCCATTCTTCACCACAGTGTTAACCCCCAAATCTCCAGGATAATAGACGCTCTTAATACTAATAAAACATAAACATGAACAAATCTCCTCCTATTCTCATTTTGCATAAAAATGCATAAAATAACCCTTAATTTAAACATTTGTTCTCCCTATCAAACTTTCATGTAGTCCCAACTCAACTGCTATTTTACAAATTTAAATAGTTAGAAGTCGCAATGAAATCAAGTTGTGACCAAATGTTCTAGAATTTTGTTGCTTTAGTTTATTATAATTGAGTAAATTGAACAAGCAGCAAAAACGAAATCATCAAATCAATACAAAAATATATGAAACTATATTTTGCATAAACAAACTGAAGCCTACATGTAGGACCATTCGATTTTTTGCATTGTGACATTATTTTCAGGACACTTAAGCACATTTTCTACCCCAATTCTCATTATGGCAACGCATCTGGATGCATCACCATTGCACCATTGTTTTTAATGATTCTCATTACTGTATCACAGTAAAAAATATACTGTTGTACAATGATTTTTTTTAATTACTTTTTTTTTTTTGTTTTTTTTTTTTTGGGGCAATGAGAATTTCAGTGACAATATCAGAATATAACCTCTTCAGGTTTTGTAAGAATCACCCACATAGTTACCAGAAACGGTTGAGCTCGAAAAAGGACAAAGACCATAAACATACAATAAAATAGTCTGTGATGACTTATGCACAATATTTCAAGTCTACTGAATCAATACCATAGCTTTGTGCGAGAGAGAGACCAAAATGTAGTTAGTTTTTGCAAAAAATAAAAATGTACCCCTACTTCTCAAATCTCATTCCAACTTCCACATATTAAAGTTGTCATGTCATGATTGGTCACATGGCATGCAAGAACAGATGGTGTTCAGCATCAATGGTGTCAAACTTGTCAAGTGTTTGGTATAATTTTTTTTTCTTATTTTTTCTGATTTTACATTATATATCTCAGGATGTAAATAAGGTGTCTCTGAAAAATTGCTTTAGTTTTAACTGCTTTAGTTTTGCCACCTGAACTGAGTAAAATTGGGTGTTGATAGGACAAAGCAATCAAAAGTTATGGCATTACAAAAATAATTTATCCTTCTGTCCAAAAGCCTCTCCAAACAAATAAAATATACAGTACATAATAATCGTACATAAGAACAAATTACACATGCAAAAACAACTTTGAATGAGTTTCATTCTGTGTCATTTTAGTCATCGAGTCTTTGTCGTGTTGGCGCCATCTGGTGGCCATATTTAATTACAGTGATTGATCGCATGACACTCTGCACAATATGGAGGACTGTCACCACTGGTTGGAGCAATCTGAACTCAATCCGATTGGTTTAGAATCCCATGATGCTACAGCATTTCCGATGGCATTGTCTAATCCAGGAAAGCTAACGTGTTTGTAGCCAGATAGCAAGATGTTGTGTGCACATTGTGCTTCGTGTGGATTATATAATGATCTATGCATCCAATTACATTGTGTGTGGGCTCGTTTTAAAGATAATCGCCATGGTATGTGTAATAGTATGTAATATTTTGTGTTCTGTTTCATGAAGTTATAAGTGAAAAGCGCCATATAAGCAACACCTGTTTACATGTATGTCAAAGACATATAGTTAGCTATTACTTGCTATATTTTTGTCTGTGAGTAAAACAAATAGGCTGGTAGTATTCTACTCTGAGAGCTTTCCAACAACATATGACACATGGCTATCTGATGTGAAAAAAAAACATTCAAAGCACTTGTTCAGTTTTGTTCATAATGCCTACATGCCTAGTAGAGCTTCTAAGCTTTAAAACAATAGGCTAACTATTTTGTGTTGGTCAAGACTGTAGATATTTATATTTTGATCATTAATGTTTTTTTTCGCAGGTCGGTGCCATTTAAGCTTAAAAGGTTAAGCTGACCCTGTTTTTAAACTCTGGAACTACAAATAGTCACAGCACCAAGAATGCTCCCCAAACCCCCATACGGAGGTCTTTGCATGAGTGCACATATGTCTGTTTGTGCGTTTTGCTGCCGTGAGCAAATCTATTCCTCCCCTCTTAAATTTACACTTTCAGGAACCCCATTAGAAGTATTTCCATGGCCTGAGGAAAAGGGGAGAGTTGGTATCATCACTGCTGTTGGTAGGAAGTGTGATGTTGATACCAGAAAGCGAGAGGTTTGGTTCTGCATGTACAGACACGGTGTATATAGGATACCATCCACCTCTTGTAATGGTCTACAATCTCTGTGAGGCCTCAAGCGCATGTGAGCCAAAAGTTCAAAAGGTCTTGTGAATGGGTCTGCTCTCACCCCATAAAGGAAGTATACTGATCAGCCACAACATTAAAACCACCTGCCTAATTTTGTGTAGGTCCCCCTCGTGCTGCCAAAACAGCGCCAACCCGCATCTCAAATTCAGCATTATCTTCTCACCACAATTGTACAGAACGGTTATCTGAGTTACAGGAGACTTTGTCAGTTTGAACCAGTCTGGCCGTTCTCTGTTGACCTCTCTCATCAACAAGGTGTTTCATCTGCAGAACTGCTGCTCACTGGATGTTTTTTGTTTTTGGCACCATTCTGAGTAAATTCTAGAGACTGTTGTGTGTGAAAATCCCAGGAGATCAGCAGTTACAGAAATACTCAAACCAGCCTGTCACCAACAATCATCCATACGATTTATCTAATCAGCCAATCGTGTGGCTGCAGTGCAGTGTATAAAATCATGCAGATACAGGTCAGGAGCTTCAATTAATGTTCACATCAGCCATCAGAATGGGAAAAAATTTGATCTCAGTGATTTGGACCGTGGCATGATTGTTGGTTCCAGACGGACTGGTTTGAGTATTTCTGTAACTGCTGATCTCCTGGGATTTTCACACACAACAGTCTCTAGAATTTACTCAGAATGGTGCCAAAAACAAAAAACATCCAGTGAGCGGCAGTTCTGCGGATGGAAAAGCGTTGTTGATGTGAGAGGTCAACGGAGAATGGCCAGACTGGTTCGAACTGACAAAGTCTATGGGAAATCAGATAACCACTCTGTACAATTGTGGTGAGAAGAATATCATCTCGGAATGCTGGGGGGGTGGTGGTAAGTTATTAAACTTAATGATAATAAAAAGACATTAATGTTTGAATTGTAACAACTCGATTTGCACACACAGTCTTTCAACTTTGAGTCAGAGCCTGTAAGAATTTGTGCATCTGTGTCTACTTGCAGTTTTGGTTTCGGGTTTAGACTTATAATTTGACAGTAGTGGTCGAGTCAGGAACAGGTTCATTTGTGTTGCTGAATAGTGATATGTTAAAGGTGGCAATTACGTTAATTCACTCATGGTTGGGACCATTTTCAGTAGAGCACAGGAAATAGTTTTCTAGGCTAATATATGCCCTTCAGTGTATTTTTGCTTTGTTCAATTTTTCAATAAAGTATTCGCTTTTATTTGGCAACTGTCCTACACAAGCTGTCGATCTTTACTGTGCTGGAATGTTTTGTGTTGTTTCCTCTGCTGATAGTTTGTGTAATGTGACTCTTTATTTCCCTGTGGTGGATTTTGACCGTGAGGTTCACCGCTGCGGTTCATTCTGAGTAACGGTGGACTTTTGAGCCCCAAACCGAGCGGCTGTATTGTAAATATTGTAGGGTCATATATCTCACAGATGAAGTGCTGCTTTGCACTTAATTTTCAGTGGAAAACTGCAGTTTATTGAACCAGACTCTAAGCTGTATGTCAAATGTGAAGCCATGTTTCTCTCTGGAGTGTGTGCTTGAGTGAGTGAACACTCAGTGTCAAGGTGGCACTGAACATGTACCGTATGTCGTATATAAATTATGGGTTTATATGTTACGTTTAGTTCTGTTAATTTTTTTTGGTTTTGTGGGTATTGGGTAATATTTAAAAGAAATGAAAGGAAATGTCTAGGCCAGTTCAGAAAGTGCTGGAGTGATGTGTGGCCTCAGGAACTTTGTGTTTAGGTAAAGTGTGTGTGTGTGTGTGTGTGTGTGTGTGTGTGTGTGTGTGTGTGTGTGTGTGTGTTGTATGTGTTTCTGCTTTTTTCATTTACTTGTATTCAGCTAGCAGATGCGACTTAAGGCCGAAACATACTCTACGCAAGTACATGAACACAGATGCTAGCGCTTGACCACCGCATTGCCAACGCACAGTACGGTTGAACATGCTTAATGTGCATTCTTGCGTTACTATGCCGGGAACGAACATGAGTACTAAAGGGTGTGCTAGAGTTTCCTTCAAACATCTGTGTCATTAAACTGGATGTGTTATTATTCAGGGAAGTTGCTATAAATATATTGATTTTAACTTACTTGCTAAACAATAATCTCTTCAAACTTTCATTGCTCCGCCATGACAGTAGTTGAGTTGAAAGAGAAAACTCGCCATAGAAGTGGACAATTCACACTAATCTTGCTATTGCGCCCCTTGTGGCAACATTGAGAATGCAGCGTGTACTTGCGTTGGGTTATGAATTGTGCTTTGACACATTTCGAAGCAACGACATGTGAAATTGGGTTGCAAGATTCGTCTGCATTCACGTACTTGCGCAGAGTATGTTTAGGCAATTAGTTTGATGTAGCCAAAGTTTTGACTGTCTGCTGACAGCTTATTGTGGCCAAGAGCCATCCAATTACCTGGAAAAAGCCATCTTACTGATATGAAAAATGACCAATGCGCTTCTGTAGTGCACAATTTAAAATGCAACAAAATAAAAGAATAATTGTGATTTCCTTTAACTTCTTTGGCTTAAAAATCCAAAAAAAAATCAGATTTTAAAGGTGCTGTAAGCAATTTTTTTTCATGGAAAGGAATACAAAAAATTTTCCTACTCCCTGAAATGTATTACTGAAATAAGTTTTGTAAGATATCTCACCGGTCTCTGTGACAGATCTAGACTCTGTAAACAACAAACAAAAATGTGTCTGTGAACTGCGGACAATGACGCTTTCGACCTGTCAACCATTTTGCACGTTCTCATAGTATTGTATTTGCAGCGAATTGAGACGTATTGCCATTTTTAAGCCATGTTGTTCATAAAAGTTGTTAGTTCAGCATGCTATTTTGCTGCTGTTGTTTTTAACAACTGTTTCTGCATGATATCGTTCTCAGTAAAGCTCATTTGGTATCTTTGGAGTGCAGGGTTTTGGAAAAGGGGGCGTGGCTAATCCAACGGCTCAGTCTCGTGGAAGTAGAACCGGTAAAATCACTTGCAGCACCTTTAAGTACTACTAACTCAAACGATCAAGTACAGAACTGAGGTTGTGGGGAATACCCATAATCCTTTGCGCTTGATTAATTTAAGCAAATTTGTTTGGTCAAAAGGAAATTATTGGGGCATTTAATTAGTTGTTATTAAGAATTGATAGAGATTTTGGCTCTTTTTAGTATTACTTATGCTGTTTTACTTTAGTTGTTTTGAATAGTCACCATTAGGGTGATTACTGTTCGCTTTGGTGAAGTTGGATCCTGTTCAATCCATGTCATTTTTCCTTGCGCATGTCAATGTGCGTAGCCAAAGTGCAGCTTTATCTACACTTCTTTGGGGAATCAATTGTTAAATGACTGACCTCAGTCATTATTTCCTTATGAGCCAATTAAATTAGGCAGAAACAATAATATTAAAGTTAATTTAAAACAATGTGCTATTAATTGTTAAATATTATTTGTGTGACATACCTTTTTAAGTAAATAAAGTTAAATGAACTGATACATTTGTGTATATCTAACAAAGGGTTTCTAGTTATGCTGATATAAAATGACCGTAAATTGAATTTACTTAAAAAAAAAAAAAAAAAAAAAAAAAACGTGATGTAAAAATGCTACATAAATATTTTAAGTAAATCCAACACATAGTATATTCAGTGTGGTTTACCATTGTGGGTAAAGAGTGGAGATTTTGCTTAGGTTGAGGATGGGTACACAAATATTCTGTATGTTTCATTACTCAAGGAGCAATTACATCTTGCCATTTAACATGCTTATATATATGCTTTTGCTAGCTCATAGTTTGCTAACTAGCATAACCTTACAACATAACGTGACCCAAAAATGTTAGGGACACATATAAAATCACTTTGAGGCGACTTAATTGGGTCATTTAAAAATAACTTCATTCCATTATGTTGAAATTACGTGAACAAATTATGTTTTCTTACAAAGAATTAATGAGCTAAACCAAGAGGAAAAAATATGTTGATGCAACTTAATTAATTCATGTGAAAACGATGTACATGATTAAATCATGGAAATTCAAAGCATTTTTTTTTTTTCTGTAGGAGTTTCACTGACCTTTTAACCTTTTGACCTTGTAGATGTTTATGGTTGCGATGGTGACTGAACCCTACTCTTGTCCCAGGATCTGGTGCTGCTGTGGCTCTTTAGAATCTTTGTTTCTTTTTCTTTTTTGTTTTCCTTTTTTAAATGGCTTCGATTCCAGACTCTGGTTACCATGGTAGCATGAGTTTTTCTTTGCAGCTGTTCTCTGCTGGAGGTTCCATAGCGGAACTCAGTCTCTCTCTCTCTCTCTCTCTCTCTCTCTCTCTCTCTCTCTCTCTCTCTCTCTCTCTCTCTCTCTCTCATCTGTCTGTCTCTGTCTGTATTGAGTTTTTTTAGTGGATTTTTTGCTGGTGATTTATATGAGGTTTATGTGGGTTTAGTTTGGGTCAGGAATGTTATCCACGTGGCGTCTGAAGCTGTGGAACATCTCAAATGTGTTCCTTCAATATCTCAAATATTTAACCACTGTGTTGTCGCTCTGCTGGCTATGAAGCACATGTTAAGTTTCAAGCCAGCTGTTTCACTGTCCACTTTGATATTATTTCTGCAGCAGTGTCTGTGCTTGCGTAATGCCCAGTTCACACTGACACCAGTTTTACTGGGGTCACTGTTCTGTTGGTCGTTCTAACATTATTGGCGAGCTTCAAAACTTGCTGAAACCATTTGTTTACAAATGGGGTATATAGGGTTCGAATCACGATATGGCCAAGTGTGATTATTAAATCACAAGGATGTGATTTAATTTAATAAATATATACAGTAGTCTCTCTTTAAGGTTTTCATTTATACTGTGAAGCTCTGTCATGTAGCTCTTTATTTGACCAAAAATATTGGTTTTCTTCAAAATGAATTATTATATTTTCATTTGATTTAAAGTTTGATTTATTTTTAATAGACAGTTTTGATGATAAAATTTTATTAAAACCTAAAAAATTTCATCCAGAAAAATTAAAACGTGAAAAAATAAAATGGAATTTAGGAAAAAATATAATGGATTTCATAGGGCCCTAGATATATTGTCAGTAAAAACAAGATGCCATTTTAATTTCACAAGAACTTTTCTTGAGGCTAAAAATGAACTTCGTGCAGGGTAAAACGTTTGCATATAAATTGCAGCAGAGCACAATACATCAGATCATAAACAAAATGAACAAACTGTCAATGTCAATCAAACTCACTTGGATTGCTGGCTATTTCTGACATGGTTTTCCACAGATCATAATTGATTATTATATCCTTGTATGTGATTACAGACAAATCCTATTAAGCAGTGAAATCACACAGTAACTTCTCCATCTTGCCTGGACTCAACTCCAGAATCTCACAAGAGTAGGATGCCGTGAGCTCCACTGACTTATCTCCCATTTGTTGTTGCCTATGGATGGGAATTGTAAAGAATTTAACAATTCCAGTTCCGATTCCCCTTAACGATTCCGGTTCCTTTATGGTTCCAGTAACGATTCCAGTAATGATTCTTTTAGTACTTTTGAGGAAGAATTATTTGGAAATGAGAGTAAAGAGATTTACTGCCCTCTGCAGTGTTGCCAAATGATGAGATCCTTTCAGATGTAGAGAGTAAGATATAACAAATCAGAAAGATATTTAACATGTTTGCAGACTTTTTAGAGGCATAAATGCAATCCAGTAATTGATCCTTACTATATTTTAAATAAAATTCTAGACAAACAAGAAATGTAATCATATGTTTCATGCATTAATTCATTCTTTTCTTAAATTCCACTTATTACAACAAAACTCTTTTATCTTTAACTACACATTGTCATATAAACATGTAGTCAATAGCACAGGCCTGAAGTACAACATGACATAACAGTAACAGTTCCAGAGACACCTTGGACTGTGATTTGTAGTCTAAAGTTGTACTTCAGGCTTGCAAAGCCCCATACACACATGCAGCGACTTTATCGCTTCATGTTGCTTGCCCTGTACTGTGAAGTCGCTAGTGGGTTTTCCTTCTGCTTTTGCGCTATTGGTGGACTGCACGCTTGGCCATACTGCTTTTTTTTTTATTACATCCATGTATGTTGTTGCTCATAAGAGTAATTCATTTGGGAATCGAACTACACCGAAAGCACTGTATGTTTCGCACGTAGTAGAACCGGCTTATTAGACTCATTTGTTCGGGAATCAACTACTCCGAAAGCGCTGTATGTTTCACGCTGTAGTTTCAGTAGAGGGCAGCGCTGCTGCTGAATTGCACCGCAGGAAACGCTGTCAGAGTATTTTAGTACAGTGTTCTGTCAACATCGGCGGAAAATGTAAAAATTAAAAATAATAAGGTTCGAGTATTTAAAGAAAAATAAAAAATGGAAACTGTTCTGAACAAGAACCGTTTCTGAGTACCCAACCCTTTTGTTTGCCGCATTGCATCACTCCTCATTAGCATAAAGTTCTATTTTTCTCAACTTCAGTTCAGTGAGTCATTGGACACACCCACATTGTGTCGCTAATGGTCACTGTCACTTATGTCGCTGTTAAACCCTTAATCTAACTGAAAATGAATTTTTGCCTTTGCTGTCAGTGTGAACGGCCTCTAAAGGCTAAAGTACAGTATCTTTCAGTTTTCCACGTGCTGTTGTGACTTGCGCACAGTGGGATATAAATTTCATCATCAGCACAGTCCACGTGGACTGTCTGATTGCAGCCCAGTTTTTGTAACATCGCATACCTGCATGCGTCACCTGCGCATGTGCCTGATGACTAAATTTATGTGACACGCACTGTGCGTGAAACGAAGCAGCAAGTGAAAAACCAAAGTATACAGTCGACAGTGTTTGATTTATGCAGTGCTACATGCATGCCAGAGATAGTGAATGTGTGTGTGTGTGTTAGTATTAACACTAATGTATGATTTACTCTGTGCAGGCATGGCACGAGATGTGCTGGTGAAGTGGCAGCGTCCGCCAACAACTCTCACTGCACAGTGGGCATCGCTTACAATGCCAAGATTGGGGGTGAGTGTGGCAGACTGGCACTGCCCAATTTATACCCACCGCTGTGCCTTGAAATTCTGCCTTTTTACACCCATTATCACTTATTTGCACAAACACGTACATGTATAAAAATACCTTATTTTACCAGTATTGAAATCACACCGATGTAAAACAGTAAAACAAGGATCTCTTCATGATATTCTTTATTGATATTCACAGACATCATCTTCAGATTATTCTTTTTGTTTTTGGCTCCTGCAGGTGTCCGCATGTTGGATGGAGATGTGACGGACATGGTAGAGGCCAAATCACTTAGTTTACATCCTCAGCATATAGATATTTACAGTGCCAGCTGGGGCCCAGATGATGATGGCAAAACTGTAGATGGGCCCGCTTCCCTCGCCAGACAGGCTTTTGAAAACGGCATCAGGCAGGTAAGGAAACATCTCGTCATGCACATATACAGTTCACTCTACTTCACAAGATTTACAAGCACAAGCAATTACAGAGCCTAAGAAAAGCATCTTATGTTTGTGTCCTTTTCCAGTAATGTTGGGAATGGAAAAATGCAAGAGTTCATAAACCAGTGTAATTTTCAGGTCATCAGTCATGTCTGGCCCACCTAAGGTGCTTTCCTTTCCTTCTCACACCCTACCGTCTGCTACGGGAATTAACTTTAGAAAGTGATTTTAGTTTATCTTCCCTGAGTCAGTAATTACCATGTATCCTGTGCCAAAGGTGTGTTTGGAGTGGTTTAGGCATGTTTCAGGTATGTGTATTGTGAGACATCGGGTAAAACTGGTCTCCTCTTGACAGACAGTGCTGAAGGAGAGGATATTAATCTAATCCCACTCTAATAGTTCCTGTTGTTATGTTGATGTTTGTTTGAGGATTTTGGTTTAGCTCTATAGGAAACAAGTTTAAGGTGCCTCATACTGTAGGTGCTGGCTTATAATTGCCATGACAACAGTATACTAGTCTTGCCATAGCCAGACTTTTGACTACCATCATAAGACTGTATACAGACAAATCAGATTTCTTAAGACATGCTTTCTCCTTTAAAACGGTGTTCTCAGCCCCCAGTTTGGTCCACAATCGAGTGAGACACAAGCTTTGGATTGTAAGACTAACACCCTAATGTGGCCTACTAAACAGTCTGGAGATCTTTATTCTATGCACTTTGTGTCTTCTGCAGAGGTGGGTAGAGTAGCCAAAAACTGTACTCAAGTAAAAGTACAATTACTTTTATAAAAAAAAAAAAAAGAAAAATTCTTTCACAAATGACATAATGGACGTTAACTCCCCTATATTCCATTACATAATACACATTTAACATGTATTACAGAATTATTATTATTATTATTATTAATGGAAATTCTGTCATCATTCACCATAATGTTGTTCCAAGCCCACATGACTTTCTTTCTTCCATGCAACACAATAAGTAGATATTAGACAGAATGTTTGCCTGAGTCACTATTTACTTTCACTGAATGTTTTTTTCTCCATATTTTGAAAGTGAATGGTGACTGAGACTGTCAGTCCCTAACATTCTGTCTAACATCTTTTGTGTTCCACAGAATACAGAAGGTCACACGGGTTTGGAACAACACGAGGGTTGGGAAATTATGACAGAATATAAAATTATGGCTATCACTTTAAAGGGATAGTTCACCCAAAAATGAAAATTCTCTCATCATTTACTCACCCTCATATCATTGAAGATGTGTATGACTTCCTTCTGCAGAACACATTATGATTCATGAATTTTAGAATATTTCAGCTCTGTAGGTCAGTACAATGCATGTGAATGGGTGCCAAAATTTTGATGCTCCAAAAAGCAAATAAAGGAATTATAAAAGTAATCCATACGACTCCAGTAGTTAAATTCATATCTTCAGAAGTGATATGATAGGTGTGGGTGAGGAACAGATCAATATTTGTCCATTTTTGCTAGACATTCTTCTCCCAGCCCAGCAGGGGGCAATATGCAGAGAATGTGAATCACCAAAAACACAAGAAGAATGTGAAAGTGATCTGTTTCCTATCACATCGCTTCTGAAGATATGGATTTAACCACTGGAGTCTTATATATTACTTTTATGATGACTTTTAAAAAAAAATATTTAGCTTTAAAATGTTCACATGCATTGTATGGACAAAAAAGCAGAGAAATTCTTCTAAAAATCTTGATTTGAATTCAGCAGATGAAAGAAAGTCGTACACATCTGTCATGAGGGTGAGTACATGGTAAGATAATTAAAATTTTTGGGTGAACTATCCCTTTAAGGGTTCTTGTCGGATCTGGATGAATTAACCAATAAGAAGAGAGGTTTGGAAACGTTTCTAGTAATTATTATGGTGAAAACGTGAACAATGTCCCACAGGGACATTATACAGTATATAATGCTGAAATATAAACCAAAGCAATTAATGCCTACTTTTGCTATTTCATAGATTTTACTTGTTAGTTCACAGTCTACACAGTTAGTAAGTACGTAGTTAGTACGCAGCCTGCATAAGGCCCGTAACCCCGGTTGCGCAACACTCTCTTCACAATACGATCAGCTCGCACGTCTCTCACGTGCGTGGCTTCAGTTGTCAATCACGCGAACGGCAGAGCAAAAGGCATTTACACTTAACTTGGATGTTTACATGGATTTATACAGTTAATCAGCCCGTAGCTGCCATGGTTTCCAGTACCCCCGCGAGGGCGCTGGTTAAATGCGTAAATACTGCTCAGGACATGAGGGACAAAGCGCACTGCTATATTTCTGCAGATTTAAAAATGTACACTTAAAAACTGATGTCACAAGAGCCCATATTTTCAGAATCATCCTGAAAATTACCATCACCATTACACAGAAACGCCCGCATTATCATTAGAGCCACAACTCGCCTCAGCATGCTGCCTTAGTCTGAACTGCAATTTTAATCTTGGAATACCCGCTTGTCTTGGTGTTAAATTAAGGCATTGCATGACTAAACTATTATTTTTTTCACTGTGCGGAGCAAAGAAAATGTTTCACTTAGTTAGAAGAGCATGATGCTACAGCAGTGATGGACTCGGCTTGAGTGACAGTCTGCGTCAGCGCACGCAGCTGTGAAGTTCCGCCCATAGGAAGTTGCTTGGTATGGCAGTGATCTCTGTGTGGGTGGTGCTTTGTACACAGCTACACTAAATACTCACAATGGACAAGGATATCATTTTAGCGCAAAGTTTGTTTTTAACTTTACTCTCCCAGAGTATAAAATGCAGCATTAAAAGAGTCTGCTTGGCAGTTCGTTTTTTGCTGGTTTCACCAATGAGCTCAAAAATAGGGTTTCACACACGCTCACGCTTTCTTCGCCCATGGAATTTGGCCATGCAAAGGTAAATGTTACTGCGCCTTAAAAAGAATGAATATCAATGGAGTATAATTCAATAAGAATCAAAGTATTACAAGTATTGCTAGTGCAACACTAGGCTTTGCTTTCAAAAGCACAGACGCCATCATATCTTCTTCTTTTGATATATGTTCTTTTCAGCTAATTGTTCGAAATGCTTCACAAATTGTTCTGAATGATTCATTTACGAATCGGTCCGCATTAAAATTATTTTTAAAAATCGGTTTCCAGAAATAACAAGTGACTGGAAATGTACTGGAAATTCATTGATCAAAAAGTGTGGGAACAGTTCTAGTTACTGTTTTTTTCTTCTTCACAGGGCAGGAAGGGGCGTGGCTCAATCTTTGTGTGGGCATCAGGAAACGGTGGACGGAGTCGTGATCACTGTTCGTGCGATGGCTACACCAACAGCATCTACACCATCTCCATCAGCAGCACGGCAGAGAGCGGCCGCAAGCCCTGGTATCTGGAAGAATGTTCCTCCACCCTCACCACCACCTACAGCAGTGGAGAGAACTACGACCGCAAAATCGTAAGTTATCGTGAAGGATTTTTAAAGCTGCAACATGCTCTTCAGCACAGAAAAAGACAGAGGGTGTGTCTCAATCAGCTCCCAAGCTCCCTATGTCGTGAATCAGTATATCGTGAACACGAATACAGGCACTGGTAAGGGTGTTTTTCCTCCACTGAACATTGGGACACTTATGACTCAATCACCTGCTACACGATAACAAGCTTGTGCATTGTAGCGCAGCTGTTAACAACATGGCTGTATATATGCCACTATCGTTCATTTTCATTGAAGATATTCAAACGTGAAGTGTTATTATGACAGATAAATGACATAAAGAAATTAAAATATAAAGGAGTGTATTTTAAACCTTCTTTTAACAACTCTTAATATTTAAAAGATTGTTTCATTATGGATGACAGACAAACAACATCTCTTTTAAAGCAAAAATAAGGCTTCGATATCATATATTTACACTTGTGCTCATCTTCTAATGAACTACAGAAGACATGACGACATTTCGGGTTAGGGAACATAGTGAGTAACGATGCTCCCTAGTTTTTAGGGTGCAATGTGGGATTTTTTTTAGGGAGTGAATGTTTCCGTGCACTGCAACGATTTTGCAAATGAGACAGCCCTTAAAATGTCCGACTCACCGATCAGTGCCCTGACTACTGAACTAGGGAACTGATTGAGACGCAAGCAGACTTTCTATAAAATATGTTGAAGTGTGTCATTTTAGTTACGTCACCCAACGGAACTGCAAAAATAGGTTTTCAAACCTGTTTTTAGAAAATGTGAGTATTAATTGCATTACATTTTACAAAAAAATATGATGTTTAAGTTGTAAGTTATGGCTACGATAGCTTATAGTCTTATTCATGCTTAACTAATGCATGATTGTGGACTCTTAAAATAAAGGGTTACCAATTCATGCAGGTTTTGAACTACATGAGGTTGAATAAATCATGACAGCATTTTTGAGTGAATCATTTAATGGTGGTATACAAGAAAGTATTTTAACATCAAAAAATTATAAACTTCAGCTTTTAACGGTGCTGTAAGTGATTTCGTACATTTTTCCCGACGTATTCCTTAACCACCTCCTGCACATTTGTCTCAAATCTCTTACGAAATGACCATTGTTGCTTAATCCTGGAAAAGTTCATATAAGCATCATCAACCTTAGACTAAATAATGTTTTCCAAATGGCCAGAAACTTGATATTCTACACAAAGGAAATGGCTGAAACACGTTTCCTTATGTGCATTTCTGCTCCCCTTTCGGAAACAAATATCAAGATAATACTCAGGTTTAAACTTTAGGGATCTGCCTCGACTGCTTAATGCATATCCTGCTATTCCCTGGGCTACACTTGTCTGTGTTGGTTTAAACTGTTTTGTTGGTCAGTGTGTCATGAGGCCATCCTAGTGTTAACCGCTGTGGTTTACGCAGCCCACACACACTTTCACACACTCCTGAGAGACCGACAATTCTTCCTTGTCTCTCAGCTTGTCTTGGAGTGACGTGTGAAATTCCACATTAGCTTTCGAACTCCTTTTGCAATGCACGTTAACATTCTGGAGCCCAGTGCTACAGACATTAGCACTTCTCTTTGATGTCTCCTACAGTTTTTAGGTAATTCATTTGAGATTTTAAAAAGTCATCCTTGAATTTGAAAGCTTCCCTATTACTATTGCTCATTGGGCTGTATGCTTGCTTTTTAGGTAGTAGCACTGGTGCAAGTAATTTATTGCTATTTGTATTATGTACTACTACTACGATTTTGATACAATGTCATAATTTAATGAGTTATTTTATACAACGATACATTTTTATTACTATATTCATCACAACAAAAATCATGGTGCTGCAACACCCTCACAATTTCCATGACTGGGCATTTGCCCCCACCACCTCAGAATGGGTTGTACCTGTAATACTTAGATTTTAATCATTTTTTGTTAACATTAATTTTAATAGTTTAAGTAGACCACTGAAAACCCATATCCTCCAACCACTAATCTGAATAGCCTATTAGAGGAACTCATCCAATGACAGTGTTTCGCTGGATCCAGTATATAAAACACCACTGTTTAAGACCATCCTCTTGAAATTAAAGGAATATTCCGGGTTCAATACAAGTTAAACTCAATCGACAGCATTTGTGGCATAATGTTGCTAACCACAAAAAATAATTAGGACTCATCCCTCCTTTAAAAAAAAAAAAAAGCAAAAAAAAGCAAAAAAATCGAAGTTATAGTGAGGCACTCAATGGAAGTAAATGGGGGCCAATTTTGGAGGGTTTAAATACAGAAATTGTAAGCATATTTTTTATTAAAGCACTAACATTAATTCTTCTGTTATTTGAGCTGTAAAGTATCAATCATAGTCAAAAATCATAGCTTTGACAGTCGTTTTAGGGTTTACGGTATTACGTCATCATGGCAACAAAGTTGTAAAATTGGATATAACTTTACACAGAAAAAGTTAGTAGGTGATTTTATTACACTAATTACACCATTCACTCTCATTGTACAGTAAGTGCCTTATAGTGATGGGTCGTTCATGAAAGTTTCAGAAGAACGAGTAGTCTGAGTGTGATTCGCTACTTTGTCGTGGCCGTGCATGCGAAAAATCCGTATACATGTTTTATTCATTTGACATGTGACAGCAGCATAGGCTCTGTACAGGAAACAGAAATGATTAGTTCATACTCCCAACCCTTCTTAAATACAAGCAGTTAGTCAGGATTTATTTTTGGCCCTCACAGTTATAATAAGTGTTTCTGGTATTACATTTTGGCTTCTTTATTTCTTACAGTTTATAACTTTGTAAATATTTCTGTCATGATGGTTCTTTTCAACATTGAATCTGGTAATAAAGTGTTAGTTAATGCTTTAAACTTTATCTGTATAATGGGAAAAATCACATTCATAAGCAAGATTTCAAGCCCAGTCCTAAATGGTTTATATTAGATTTACAACTTTTATCTTCTCTTCAGAAAATATCATGGACTACAAAAGCTATGAGGAAACCTCATATTATTGACTTGTCTTATTGAATTGATTTTGGATAAATTGTAATTATTTTATTTTTTTCAGTGCATCCCCTTGTTGTATAATTTACGTCCTCCTTAAGTCCTTATTGTGAGCTGAACATAATTTTCCTTTTGAATTTACTGATAGTCATCTCAAACCATTTGACTTTAATGTTACACTTGGCAGACAATATCAGAATCAAAATCTGATTGAGCTTTATTGCCAAGTATGCTTACACATACAAGGAAGTTGTCATGGTGACAGAAGCTTCCAGTGCACAAACAATACAGCAGCAAGACAGAGAAAATAATAAAAAATAGAATAAAAATAAAAAGTGAATAGAAAATAAGTATATATAGAAATACACAATAAGACTAATATATATATATATATATATATATATATATATGCATGCATGCATGTATGTACAAATACAAATCTGTTCAACACTGTATACAGTGCAAGGGAATGTAATGGCAGAAGAGGTAGGGTATGATGGATAAATATAAATAGACTAAACTGTGTATTGCACATAGTTATTGCTCAATGGGGCAGTTTTAACTGTTCATGAGATGGATAGCCTGAGGGAAAAAACTGTTCCTGGGCCTGACAGTTCTGGTGCTCAGAGCTCTGTAGCGTCGGCCAGAAGGCAACAGTTCAAAAAGGTAGTGGGCAGAATGAGTGGGGTCCAGAGTGATTTTTCCAGCCTTTTTCCTCACTCTGGAAGTGTATAGCTCTTGAAGGGGGGGCAACCAATAATCCTCTCAGCAGTCCGAACTGTCCTTTTGTAGTCTTCTGATGTCTGATTTCATAGCTGAACCAAACCAGTTATTGAAGTGCAGAGGACAGACTCAGTGACTGCTGAGTAGAACTGTATCAGCAGCTCCTGTGGCAGGTTGAACTTCCTCAGCTGGTGAAGGAAGTACAACCTCTGCTGTGCCTTTTTTGCAATGGAGTCAATGTGGGTCTCCCACTTCAGGTCCTGTGAGATGGTAATGCCCAGGAACCTGAATGACTCCACTGCTGCCACAGTGCTGTTCAGAATGGTGAGGGGGGTCAGTGTTGGGGGGTTCCTCCTAAAGTCCACAGTCATCTCCACCATTTTGAGCGTGTCCATCTCCAGGTTGTCAATATCTTGTAAACACTTCCTCCATTAAATAAATTAAAATAATTCATCATGACAATTCTTATGATTTTAAAATGTCATTTATATTCACACTGAAATTAATCATGATACAAACAACTGCAACACACTGAACTATAAGCTGTAAAGAGAAAAACTATTGAAAGACCAGTAATTGTCACTTGTGAACAAATCGTTTGTCTCCTATGCTGAGCCTAGTAATGGTCACGTGACAAATAAATGAAAGACTCAGATCTGAAGACCGAGTTGGGAGGTGAACTAATCATTTCTGTTTCCTGTAGAGCTATGCAGCTGTCACATGACAAATGAACAAAATGACTTGAATAAAGATTGATTCATATTGCTGAATGAGATTCAAAGATCCAAATCTATAAAATGATGCCATCTTCCCATCACTAGTGCCTCACTGTAACCCAGATATTAGCTTTTTTTGTTTTTTTTTATAAAGAAAAGGACGTCAAAATTAATTTTTTGTGGTAATCAACATTATGCCACAAATGCTGTCGATTGAGTTTAAAGCCTAGTGCACACTACATGACTCAAGCTCATCTCCTTTGTTATTTTGAGTCTGCAATGAGAAGTCTCAGATCTCATGACGAACGGACTTGTTGTGTGAACACTCCTGTGACTGGCTGAGACTAGTCCTAGACCCTACGACGGATTTCAAACCTGCTAGACATCTTGTCGTCAGTTGTGCGCACTGTCCTGACGAGTGAGAGACCGACAAAGGGCAACAGCCAATGAAATACAGAGAGAGCGCAAGAGGAGTGAAAGGTATTGGGAAGGAGACAAAAAAATTATTAGAAAATTAAATAAAACATCACCCACATCTCCCTACCCACTGTCTTTTATTATTCGTAAGCGTAATTTTAACATGCGTTTTATGTGATACATTTGAAATGGGGTGACCATAAAGACAGCTGTAACGAGGTTCAAAAAGATTTGTCCACTTTAAACAAATTGGGGCTTGTAGTTCAACAGCAGAACCACCTAATAAAACAAGAGTTTAAACTTGGCCGGTTATGTGTGGATTTAATGGGGAAAGACCTGTCCGATCTGAAAATGGAAAAAAGCGAATACACGTATATGCACAATAACTTCACTAAATTCTTCATTGTGTCTGAAATCAACATGCAGCAACACAGATATGAGAAGCACACACATTAGAAGCTCAGTTAATATATTCCACTAAAATAATGTATTCACTAAAATAACTCCAAATTCTGCACTTAATGTCACTTTTGCACTTCTGTTAAATTCAAATATAATTAAGAGGATCTGTGAGCAGGTTTTAGCGCTTTCTTTTTCTTTGAAATTTTGCACTTTATTATCATTTAGTAAAACACAGATGTAATAATTGATTTACGCCCTCATGAAATCAGAGACTTTACCCTCATAATTCGAACACAGTTGGTCAAAAGAGACGACCAGGTGTAACAGTGATGTGCCTTGCATGTACACATGTGATCGGATCACCCAAAACACATTTTATTACCAATTTGAATAGTTGTGTAGTTGATACATCACTCATGTAGTGTGTGCACCAGCACAATGGAAAACAAGACTGTGAGGCGCAGGGCCTGAAGTGTGTACTTGGCTTTACTTTTATTGAACCCAGAATATTCCTTAAAACTACTATACAGTATGCTCAAAGAATTTGAGAGCAAATGGAAAAAGTCTCTCTTTTTTTTATTGATCTCATAAGTTTCTGCTGGCCCTATTTTTTTTATTTTATTTTTTTAGTTTTTTGCGTGCAGGCTGTAATGTGTGACTCGTGAGTGCGACCAGAGTGCTGCGCGTGGGATGGAAGGAATAGCAAAGTAGACATCAGGCTTATTGTATGTGTTCTTTGTTGCAATGCTACTCATAAGTGGTGACAATTATCACACATGCTAATGGGTTTCAATTAGGGCTGGACGATATGGCCAAAAATATTATCAAGATATTCTTTTTCATATCGTTCGGTATCGATATTTATCACGATATACATTCACATTTTTTGAATTTCCAATTTGGCAGAAGAAGAAAACCAAAAAATCCTAAACAGTCAAAATAGTCTATACCAAACAGCATTGGGGGCCCAGAGACAGCCAAAGCAGCGGTGTCTGAGGGATCTTCTACCAAAATATTAAAATATTTTATAGAGTTTATCAATCGAGTGCAGTTGTTAAAAGATCATCTGTTCATTTAGAAGCATAATGACAGCATATCATTTTTACATTCAAATAATTTTTATATTTCTTTACATTCAGATACCCAAGTATGGGGGGCATAAAAGCCCTTGTGACTGAGGAATGATACTGTATGGGGGTAAAATTTATCTGAATGGACCATTTTATATTTTCATTAAAGGGAGAAAGAATAGGCCACCAACTAGTAATTTTATTGTCTTTCCTTGTCATCCATGCCAGAGATGATTAATTTCACAAAATTAGAACAGAAATCTATTAGTTTAATATTAAAGGCTCATAACATGCTGATTAATGAAGCTAAATTTATAAAGAAAAACGTTATTGTCCAAAGACGCTTATGTGGCGCCTTATGGCTACTTGCATGCAGGGAAAAAGCCAACGAATGCGGAGCGGGACAGGGCATAAATGAAGCATGTTCGGTGCTAGAGAAAAATATTCAAGAATACAGCGCAGAAAGATCAGATCTGGTGTACGCTGCACTGTTGTTTTGTTGTGCTGCTTACTAGAGACGAAGAGAGGGCTAAACCGTCGTCATGATGTCTTGCGGTCTGGATGTAATCAATCTTGGGTCCGGTGACTGGCGTAGCCTAATCGTTAGCAAGGCACTGCCTGCTAACGTTAGCAACTTCGTACAGTCTGAGAAAGCCGAACTGCTTGCGTTTTTAGGGACACGCACATGATCGTCTAAATGTAGAACACAGGCTAAATATCGAAAATTACTCAAGCTTATCATCGATATCGTGGAAAAATTTTTTATCGCTATAAATATCAAGAGTGATTTATTGCCCAGCCCTAGTTACAATTTGTCGTTGCATAGTATAATTTTTAATCGAAAATGCAAGCAAGACTGTCGCAAGAACAGCCCTGCCTAAGGATTAGGAAAATCTAGGTGGGCAATGCCCCCCCAGCCCTCTCTTTGACCCAGTCATTCATTCATATTCTCTCTTTGTTTCTTGTTAGATCACAACAGATTTGCGGCAGCGTTGCACAGACAGTCACACTGGAACATCAGCTTCAGCTCCGATGGCAGCAGGGATCATCGCTCTTGCTCTGGAGGCAAAGTAAGCCACTGAGATTACCCCATCACTAAACCTTATAATAATTATGTTAGTCAACGTTTCTTACATCTGAACAAACTTTCATGGGCTCTTTCTCCAAAACTTTGTGAGCTGCCTTGCGGTGTTCTGTCATCTTCTTAGGCAGCATCCTAACTGTAATGGAACCTCATTAGTGACTTATTTGGAGCGCTCTACATAGGCAGCAACTCAGCCTGAAGAATGCTAGTTGTGTCATGCACTAAGTGCATAGCAGAATTGACAAACGATTGATTTCAAGAGTTGTACGCAAGCGTGTTGCTAAGATAATGACGCAATACTCAAAGCATAAAAATACTTATTACAATTCTCGATTCAGATTGGCCAATCGCAGCATCGAGTGGTCTGATATTTCTGAATAACAGCTGCACTTTTGGGGATAAAGTGATATTTTACCGGTCATCCAGATAATGCGAGTCATCACTCTGTAATCTTTACAGGTAGGCTAATAAAATAATTTCAGCTCAAATCAATATTTCATGTCCATTTATTTAGTTGGCAAGTAGTCTTGTAATAAGCAGGATAATGAGCATTCAAACAGTAATTTTCGAAATATAAACACCTGCAGAATTCAGACGCAAACCAGAGGTGGAATTCAGCAGTTTCTGAACGTCTCTTTCTGGAGGTCTTTGCGGTCATTTATTGTATGAAAAGAAAGCGACCGCAAAGACCTCCAGAAAGAGAACTTTAGAAACTGCTGAATTCCACATCCGGTCTGAGTTCAGCAGGTGATTATATTGCGAAAATGACCGTCTAAATGCTCATATTTGTCATCTTGGATGGTTTTTTTACTAAGCTTGTAGTGATTGCCTTATTTATGAAGAAAGCATTGCAATACTGCCTTAAAATTGTACCTAAAGAAAGTGTCTTACCTTTTGGAACCATCTGTATGTCAGGATGTTTTCAATATGTTTTCCTTGTTATGTCTCCTTTAAAACTTCTCGAGAGTCGTGTGGGATAGCTGACTCATTCTATAGAAACCAGTCATGTTGAGAGTGGAATAGCATGTTATTCATTTGCATTATATGCAATGTTCTCAGACATTTTTGCTATTGAAAGAAGATTCTTGTTTGTCATGGTTATGACAATGTGAGCGCTCCACATATAAAGTTGTGTAGTGAGAGGCACACGTCCCATCAGTTACAACTGTGTCTGATTACACTCAGGAAATACTGAGGAAATCCTCTGCATATGGCTGCCATGTGACTGCATATTCCCGGCAAAATGTAAAATCTTACTCTGCTCAGTGTATTATGTGAACAGGGGGTGGCCCATGAGATTTTGAGAACTACAGCCTCAGCGGAAAATTATTAAAGTCGCAGTGAAGTGCCCTGACAAACCCAGTTCTGTTAGGTGTTTTGACGTATTTCCTTCTGAGACAGGAAGTGGGGGCGGTCTAACGACTCATCACATTTTTAAAAGTGGCCAAAAGACTTTAGTTTACAGCCACACACACACACACCCCTTGTGTCAGAGCTGCTTACTGGAGAAACTTGACAAGCAATCTCAATACTGGCCCGCCTGTCCACCAACTTTCTTTGCTTTTGACGAGGCTGGAGCCATATTCAATATTCTGAGAAAAAAGTATTGTGATATCTACAGTATAAATTATTTTATTTGCACAGCCCCAGTGTTGCAGATCTCCATTAATTGACTCTCTTATTTTTGATTCTCTCTTACAGTCCTTTCCTGACGTGGAGAGATGTGCAACACATTATTGTGAAGACATCTCGTGCTGGTCATCTCATTGCCCCTGACTGGAAAACCAATGCAGCTGGTTATAATGGTAACAACCTTTTTTCATGCACTATACTGTATGCAAAGTGGGATGTTTGAGAAACAGGGCACCCAAAAATTATTGTGAATAAGTGCGATGTTGTTAGCTCTTTTTAAGCCTTCATTTATTAGATAGAAAAACTGGCTTCTTGCAGTTCCAGACACCCAACTTTGTTTTTTTTTTTTTTTTTTATTTTTTAAGCAAAGGCATAGACTACTTAAAATCCTACCACAGGCATTTGGTCGATTAACCGATATTCCCGGCCCAAACTGACTCTATCGGTTGAGCCTATCGGTTATAAGCATGAAAACAGCGATATGAAAAACCGATGGTTGATTTAGAATTCATTAGTAACACACTTTGAAAAATCTTTGAAAAAATCTTTGAATTCAAATGCACAATTCAGAAATAAAAATAGCCACAATATGTAGAAGGGTTGGCACTCCTAAGAACATATAATATAAAATTTTTATTTTTTCTCATTCTCACATTAATGTGGAAAATTCTCCATAAATGGACGTGACAGTTGTGAAAACAGCACTTACCTATAGGCTACATGAAGAGGGAAACCTAAATGCTTTGAAACAAGCAGACTTTGACGTCTGAGAAAATGGTATGATATCCATCAGTGCTGCATGATTGATTGATTGATTGATCGCAATATAGCCTTGTGCGATTACTAAACCATAAAAGTCTGTTTCTGCATTCAGCACTGCAGTCAGCACTGTGTGAGCAAGCAGCGCCCTCTAGCGGTCTACACACATTTTTACATGATGTGGTTGACGTTTTCATGGAATTGCCCAACATATGCGTAGCATGAATTTGTAATGTTCTATCTATCATATACAATACAAATATGTTAAATGTAAGTTCTGTTTTTTTGAACTGCAAAAACAGAAGTGCAAAAATGTTTTAGAAGTACAAAATAACCTTTTTCTTATCGATCATCATGTTATCATATTTAGTTATTTTTTCTTTTTTATCTTTTTATGTTTCATTGTGGCTCTCTTAAAAATGTTGGTCTACATCCTGTAGCTGCAGTTACCTCTGAACTCCATAAAGATGCTGTATTATCATCAAGATGAAATCTGAGGGTGAATAATAATTTATAACAAGGACACTTTGGATAAAATGATAGCAGTTTACATCAGAGCGAGCCAAGTATTGCTGAGTCCGAAGCAAAGTATGATTATGATTAATGTTAATTTGAGATCTACTGATTTACTGTTGACTTTTGGTTGAACTGTTTGTCTACTCACTGTAGTAATAATTGTAAGAGTAACACCTATCCAGTGTAGATGTAGGGAAATAACCGTACAGTTATAGATTTACACTACATGGCAAATGTATGTGGACACCCAGAATTGCCATTCTGGAACAGACAAGGGTCCTGTTTTACCTTTATTATGTGTCTAATGTGCATAGTACGGGCCAAAACCATTCATTAGACGGGGGTGTCTACATTCTTTTGGCCATGTAGTGTAGTTGTAATACTTCCAATACACTGAATACAGCAATTTACTGAATATTTCCAGACTAACAGTCCACTTTCCCATTTACAACATAGAAAATTGTTGCAAAATCTTCATTGACTGTAGTTTTGAACTTTATAGCAAATCTAAATCAGTATATATATTGTTATTTTTTTGTTGAACAATTAAGTTGTACATATTCTTACAGTTAGTCACCTGTATGGCTTTGGGCTAATGGACGCAGAGGCCATGGTGAAAGAAGCAGAGCACTGGAAACAGGTTCCTTCTCAGCACATATGTGTCGAGAATGCAGATAAACAAATCAGGTACTGCCCAGCCCATAATAGATGAAGTTATATTATATATAGTAGTATTTTAAATAAAAACTTTGTTTTCTGTAGAACCATCCGTCCAGAGCACGTTGTTCGGTCCGTATACAAGGCAACAGGCTGCACGGATAATGCGAACCATCATGTTATTTATTTGGAGCACGTGGTTGTACGTATAACAATTACGCACCCACGAAGAGGAGACCTGTCAATCAACCTAACCTCACCGTCAGGGACAAAGTCACAGCTGCTCGCGAACAGGTAAAATGACTAGTATTGTTGACAAATAACAAGTATTTGGATACATTGAACTTGGTTTACTGCATACTGTAGTACTTTGTATTAATATGGTTAAGCTTTTCCTGGTGAATCCCAATATAATTCTGAGCAATTCCGGGTGGAATTTTGCCAAAAGTAAGTGTTGTTATAATGCTAATTAAGTCATGTACTTTGCACTGTTAGGTGTTATAAATTTCTGTGTATTGGATGTAGTCTAGTAGTATATTGGGTTCCCATTGTCATGGCAAAACTGGAGATAATAGGGAATTTTACAACTGTGTCATGGAAAATCATGGAAATAAATAAAATCTATGGCAATTTCTATTCTGAATATAAATTTTTTTCTAGTCACACTATTCTAAAATATTTAATCAGCTAGAACCAGCTGTCCAATTTGTGAGCGAATCTTTTCTATGAATCAGTCAAACTCATTCACAAATCAATCTGACTGATTCATTAGCAAATCTGTCTGAATCGGAATGATTTTTAAACATCCTTATCCAGTAATCAGAAACTCCTGAAAAGGTCATGAAAATTCATTGGTCAAAAACTGTGGAAACTCCGAATCAAATTAGTGTTATTACAGGCTGTTCGATCACTCAATGGAGGGCTTTAAGAACTGGGAGTTCATGACCACTCATTGCTGGGGAGAGAAAGCCACTGGAGACTGGATACTAGAAATCTATGACTCTCCCTCCCAACTCAGGAGCCAGAAAGCTCCAGGTAGTTCCTTAAAACAGCATTCATAACCCTATTAATACCCTAAGTGCTTGATTTCAGCACTCACACATTGAATTGTAATTGTTCCAGGCAAGCTGAAAGAGTGGTCACTGGTGCTTTATGGCACCTCCGTGCACCCCTACTCGTTCCGCAGTGACAAGCCTCGCTCATTGGCCGAGCCTCAGCCTGAGGATGAGTATAGTGAGGAGTATGGTGGTGAGTGTTGTTTTATTATCATTCTACACATCACTGAATATCTGTGTAAACCTTCTGAGCACATTAGATTCTGTTTTCTTATGTTAGGCCCCTGCCACCCAGAGTGTGGTGAGAATGGCTGTGAGGGCCCCGGACCCCAGCAGTGCATCACTTGTCTGCACTACTTCCTCAAGTTCAAGAACAACACCAGGTATACAGCTTTACATAGTCATTCCAGCTTTAGGGGCCATTCACAACAAGTGTTGTGTCCATCTCTGCTGTTATTAATTTGTTTTTTGTGTATACATGCGCAAGACAAACGTCATTGACCATGGCACCATTCAGTAGCGGTTCTAGCTTCCATGTCACCAATGCCTAAATCCACCACTGGCACCACAGGAGTGCCACTTTTTTTTTTAGTTTCCATTCAGTTACAAAGAGCTACAACTTTTAAAAACACTGAAAACTGCATTTTTTGTGCAAGAACATGTTTGGCCTGAATGGCACTTTAATAAAGGCACTTGTCAAAGTGATTTCTGTCTAATGTATTAACCCACATGTTCTTGCGGTCTGGCATTTTAATGGTTCGTAACAGTAAAAATATAATTGAAGTACCAGATTGATGCTTTGTGACTTTCCCTTATCTTATGAGAACTGATTATAAACAAAATTTCAGTTTTATATCGGACTGACATCACTTAAGATTCTGGTGTAGACATTTCAGCAGTTCACTCCTGCCAGTTGTTTATTGGGATTTGTTTTATTGTATCTTTGTACAGTGTGGTTTTGCTGGGGTCAAATTGACCCCAAACAGAAATCATGTTACTAGAATGGATACTGTAGCAGTCACATTTCTGAAAGGTCTATGCCTACTTTGATAAAACAGAGGTATAAAGCTTCAATAATTTCTATTTACTTGGTTTTGATTTGGTCAGATAAACATATTAGATGAGTCTGAGGGGAAAATAAGAGGCTTATTAAAGTTTTTATATTATTTTTACACATACATCATTGGGATCTCTGAGACCACAAACATGAAAGTTAATCTTAAACAAAACATGATGGTGAAAAGTAATTTCAATAATGCTGCAAGCAGATTGAGTAAAGTGTATTATTTGTAGAGCTGTCAAAATAACAGCGATCAATTAAAAAAGTTTAACGCATTAATTTTTAATCCATTTACTGTACTAAAGAATAAACCAGCATAAACACTGTTTGGAAGGGCAGAAACTAGTGGTGGTGATTTTGATTCATTTCAGTGACACGATTCATTTGATTCTGTTCAAAAGATTCGTTCATTGATTCGTCCATTCACCATTTCTGTAAGTTACGCCTTTGTGCTTGTAGATGGTGCCAAATGACCATCTTTTAATGAAATAAATTGAACCAAAAGCAGTCAGCATTCACGACCAGAACAAGTCTAATTAAGTGTCTACAATTGTACTAAGAGACTTCAGCACTGCAGAGTGTTCAAGCATCATAAGCGTTTCCACACAAATTACAAAAAAAGCATATCTATCATACTGTGAACTGCTTAGCATTACTATTTATTAAGCTACACAAAAATAGACAATACTAACCTACAAAATAATTAAGAGTTTCAATTATGTTCATTCTTATGTCACTGTAATGTGTGGTGGTCATCACTCACTTTTATTCTTAATTAATCTGGCCCCTTTTCTTGTTGAACGAGATTGACGAACTCAACAAATGACATGCAGCTCCTTTGGTTCAGTCGAACAGCAGATCCTCGTTCATGATGACTGATCCATTCATCTCGTTCGCGAATGAGTGCACCAGTTTATTAATTTAGTTCATGAACAAAATGACCAACTGATTCAGTGAGGGGTGTATTCGTTCAGTTGGTCAAACCAATGATGTACTCCTTCACAGCCAGCACTCAAATGCTATTGGCTCGAATTGGCTTCGAAAGGGAAAGACGTCAATGAACTAGAAATATGATTCAGTGTATGGAGGTGATCGAAAATGATTCACTCACTTAAATGATTTTTTTTCAAAAAGACCGAATCGTTCATGAACTAAACATCACTAACACATACAGCAGTGATTCATTGTCAGTGATAAAAAGAAGGGGAAAGGACCTCTTAATGCTATTTGATGTACAAAACAAGCCCAGATGGGACTTGTGAGAGAAATCAAGTATTTATCAGCTTATGTAAGGCGCATTTTAATTACCACATAAGCACATCAAGTCTTAACTATCACCAGAATGCAGAATGAGATGTTTTTGTCTGCAAGCGCTTTTCATGTGAAGTTCAAAATGACGCTTGACGCAGGCGCTGACGCTCTGACGCGAATCATGAATGCAGCTTCCCAATTGCTTTAACAAAGCGGATTTGCCATCGGATTTATTGTGGAGGATGACAGTTTAAGAGATTTAATGCCCATTGCAATAAAAATGCAACCTATGTGGGGACTAGTTCTTTCAGTCAGTTAAACTCCCACTTAGACTTTGGGAAACGTTTAATGTTACTTGAATTGGTGCTATTTTAGTGCATTTCTATCTTTATACTGTGGAAGGCTTTGTTTGGAAAATGTTAATAAAGCATTATGTTGTTACATATTGTTTTGTTTTCTTTCCTAAGAAGGAAGGAAATGAATTTTGACAGGAAAAGAAGTATATTTATAGTCAAATTCAGCACTTTCAATTGTGATGAACTATGAAAAATTATGCGATTAATCGGGATTAAAAATTATAATTGACTGACAGCACTAATTATTACACTTGACCAAGGTGGATATAGATTATATTTTTCACTTATTTGAATTGGTTGAAGAATTTTGAAAGTTTTTAAGATGTGTGTGTGAAAGCTATTGCTTAAAATATGTGTTTTAATATCTCTTGTACTTTAATTTAAATCATTTTACTTGGAGACAATAGGGTTTCAGATTTATTAACTTCTGTATAAACACAGCGGCAAATGCTGACAACAGCTGTGTGTCTGCGTGCCTGTGTGTGTGCATGTCTTAAATGCATTAATACATTATGTTCTCTCTTCCAACCCCGGTTACACAAGCTGTGCTCGCATCTACAGTTGATGGCTTTCACAGACTCTGACTCTTGCCTTTGTTTCCTGGTGAAAGTGTTTCTTCATGGCTGCCAGATGTTGATTTTTCTGCTCTCATGCGGCTCTTTCTGACTGTGTCTGTCTGTCTCTCTCAGGACGTGTGTGCCTGAGTGTCCGTCTGGGTTTTTCCGGGACGATAAGAAGCGCTGTAAGAAGTGCTCTACGCTATGCGAGTCTTGTGTTGGCAGCCGTAGCGATCAGTGTTCCACCTGCCGGTCGGGGCTGTACCTGCTGGAGGGAGCCAACACCTGCATAAGCTCCTGTCCTGATGGATTCTACCTGGACCGGGGCAAGTCAACTCCCACTTCATCTTACTACTTTTTTTACTACAATTTGAAGAGCCCATTTAATCAAAATCTGAGTTTTGTGGCTTTTAGTCCATGCCTGTTAGCTTTGAAGCCATCTATATGCTGGTGTTCTCCTAAACCATAACATAATTAACTTGGCGGATACATGTTTTTTAAATTGACGTTATTTGTCTTTCGTAAAATAGATTGGCTTTATAAAAAGGGACAAGCCCTTCAGTATGTTTCAATAGTAAATACATCAAAACAGGACAGAAAACTGTGCTGGTCAAGTGGTTTCTTGGGGTCTTTAAGAAGTACAAGCTCTTTCTACATAATTTTTTTGAGATCTTAGTAATTAGGTTTGACGGCACAATGGAATGTCTCTGGTTTTCTTTTCCATACAACTAAATTAAATGGGGAAGAACTGTGTTGAGCTTCAAAAATGACAAAAAACACCATTATGACTACTGGCACATCACGTTCAGGTACGAGACATGCCAACAACACAAGGCATTTAGTTTCATTGTCATCAAACCTGGCACGATGCATCTTAGCAGAAGAATGTAAAGTCATATGGGTTTGTAATGACATAAGGCAGGGTTCCCACCTGTCCTGGAAAATCTGGAAAAACCTAAAATTTCACAGTGTTGTTTTCCATTCATGGGAAAGTCATGGAAAATGAGAAAAATACCTAAATACCTTGGAAAATTATTCTTTGTCCTGGAAGATATTTTAGTATAGTAAACATGTTAACAATCAGGACTCTAGATAGGTGTCAAATCCAGAAATTTGTATAGTTTTTTTTTTTTTTTACTGCTGGGTGTTGCACATTGTAAAACAACATCATCGGTTGACTGTCTTGAACAAAGCTTTATCATGTAAATATTTTTTACTTTGATCCGATGAAATAGTTTAAGTATTGGTATAGCGGCAATTTTTTTTTGTTCCAATATTGCTGTGCTGTTACTTATAAAAACATTTAAATTTCAAACTTCAGACAATGACAACGGTCGGACTGCTAAATATGTTTTAAAAATGAGTTCACACCCTGAGGTGGTAGCGTGGTGTTGTGGCCTTTACACCTCGAAATGTGAATACATTTTTAATAATTCAACAATCAGAGTCTGCTTATACCACAGTTACAACATATCGGGACCTATGATTTCCACAATGCAGAAAACATGGACGGAATCACAGTCATAAAAATGGCATTAGTTCTAAAACGCGGAATGACAGTGAATGTTTGAATGCACAATAAATGAAGTTTAAATCATGGTATGTCCTAGTGTGATTAATAAAACCACAAAATTCTGCAATTTAATTGAATAAAAATTTAATCTGCATGTGCTGCGCACTTCAAAATGAATGTGTGAAGCCGGCTGCTTATACACTCAAAACACCTCGTTAGGATCATCACTATGATGACAGAGAGCAGAGCGCTTTGAAGCGTGTTGCACATACGGACTGTATATTAATTTAAAGCACAGCTTTTTTGGGTTTAATAATAATACTGGGCCATGTTGAGAATTGCTTGTCCGGAGGCAAAAACTAGTGTCAAACACAAACGCCAAAATAAAAGTTTGATTAAATGGACGTGTGAAATGGAGGAAAAAAAGACAAAAATATATAACTTCTGTACTACTTACGTAATGTTTACTATAATTAAATAATTATAATATAATGTACTAAAGCAATATCTTACATTTGTGATGTTCTGTTGTGCAGCACTTCATTTGACAAAAATATCTCCAGTGTTGTTTCGGATTGTGCTCTGAGGATTTTGTATAAAAACACTTCATTTGATAAATAAATTAATTACAGTAATTATATTTTCATTTAATTAAAGTTTTGATTAATTCATTTGATTAGACACCATTTTGATAATATTTAATTAAACAGTCAAGTACGGAATTCCGAAAAAAAATCCATACATCATGACCCCTCGTGTTAAAACATTACACTCATTGGGCACTTAAAATGTCCTGGAAAATTGTGCCTTGAAATGAGTGGGAACCCTGATAAGGGTGGGTAAATGATGTCAGAATTGTCATTTTTGGGTGAACTACCCCTTAAATGGCATTAATTGTGTTGTATTTGTGCTGCCGCAGACTACAGCATGTACCGGAAATGCAGCGAGAACTGTAAGAAATGCACCTCGGCCAACATCTGCACAGAATGCAAGACTGGGCTCAGGTAATTCCCTCACATTCATCCTGTTGCAACTACGATATTCCCCCTTTTATGTTCTTTTGCCAAGATTTGATCTGAAATATAGTCTGAATCTTGGGCTCATGCTGTTAGTGAGCCAAACCTCCGACAATACTTTTCTAGTTCTACGTCGAGAGCTGTCAAAGTAAGGCCACACTGGCTAAACGTTGAAATATCACTGGAAACATCCTGTTATACATGTTAAGTTCTTAGGTTCAGATGTATGTTGAAATACAGTCTCTAGTGAGTGACTCTAGTTGGGCTTTTCCTATTCCACTCTGTTACGTTAGATAAAAAAGAGAGACGCCAGAGAGAGAGGTGGAAAAAGAGAGAAAAGAAAAACAGGTCATGGCACAAATTATGGCGTAATGCACAGCAGCTGTTTTCTGTGAATGCTTTTGAAATATGTTCCAGAACTTCTCTGAATCTGCTGTAAAGGTTTTTCACCCTCTCATGTGGACTTTAATCCAGATTTGTTGATCTTTTCAGACTCGTTTAGACTACAGTAGGTATGAAAAAGTGTGGCCAGACAGACGAAATCTTCTACCTGCACTCTCTCTGTTGTCTTTTTAATTATTCATATTCGTTGCTATTTTAGGGATGCTATTTTGGAAAACCTTTGCCAGTATTTTTGCAATACCGTTTGGTGATGCTCGTGGCTCAGAAATTACACACTTTACCTTGAAGTAATAACTTGGTATTGACAATATTAACTTCATCGCTGAACCCTTTTGAATAATTTCTTTCTTTTTTTTTTTTTTCCATCTCCCTCTTTCTTTCCTTTTGTCTTTCTATTCCTGCTAGTCTACAGGGGAATAAGTGCCAGTTGAGCTGTGAACCTGGGACCTATTACAATGGGCACAGACGGGCATGTGAGAAGTGCCACACGACTTGTGCCACTTGTGCAGGTAAACACCTGAATTAAAGGACATTTGTTTTCTAGGTTTACAGATTTACAACCTTTTGAAAATCATATAATTTAATTTCCAGTAGGTTTTATTTATCCATCTTCTAAATCCTGGAGGACACTCTGATTAGACATTACATTTAGCTTTTTTAAAAGGATCTATGCCCTTTTTGGTTGGCACATTTAGTCCGCTAGTGCATCCAACTATGACATTGACTATAATCATCATAGGCACAATGTGCACAATGGGTGCACAATATGTTTCTTTTGAAAATGATGTCATTGACAAATGTGAAGTGCCTTCCGAGACCATTACGTCAACACAGTTCTCTCCAACATTCAGAAATTAAGCCTAATTACGAAGTCTTTTCAGTACAACCAGTGCTTAGTTTGGATGTAATTGATCCAACACAGTTAGTATTGTTAGCTCTGATTTTGTGTCCGATTGTTTGTCAATACTGTGAGCAAAGCTCACCAGACAAGCAGTAATTTCAATTACTTTTAACCCTTTAAGCTTGGATGGGGCCGTGAGAAAAATTTGTTTTTGTCAAAATATTAATAACTACAGTCTTGACCAACACAAAATAGAAGGGCTGCAGAAGTCATATTGCGATTATTTTGAAAAATATTGCGATTTTGGAATTTGAACTGCAATTACGATAGACCAAAAAAAAAATCACATATTCAACTGCCAAAAGGCTACTGGGGTTTTCGCACTTGAGTCCTCTTAAAAAGAACCAAACTGAGATCTTTTTTGCAATTCACCCACAAACAAATAAATATATAAACAATGAAACAAAGAAAAAAAACACTGTCTTCATATTCAAATTGTACCATCCACCGTGTACCTGTTTTTGTCCATTTTGTGACAAGGTCTCAGCACACTAATCATCATCATTAGTTTTTGAAAACCAGTCAACTTGATTATTAGGGATGCTCCTATCAGGATTTTAACATCTGATACCATCTCGAATTTTCTTCGATCGATGCTGTTCATTTAACTTTTTTATCAGCAGCTCTGTCAGAACTGGTTATTTGTAAGCTTTCTGCTCAATGTCACTGTTAACTGAATTTCCCTGTTGGTAATACTATAGTTGTTGCCTAGTTTTTGCTGTCAAAAATACTGTTGGAAGGTTGAATAATTAAATAACACAAAATATTCCATTTTACTCTTTAGGCTAGGCCTTAAAAACAAGTAGGCTTATACAAACTATTCTCTACTGTATATAAGATAGTCCTAAAGAACGAGGCTTAATGTCAAACTGAAGTTGATCTGATAACTCAGTGGTGTAATTAAACTTAAAGTGAAAGTTTTGGTAAGTTTGTCACCATTTCATTTAACAATGCATTCTATTATAGTATCTAAATATTTTATATAGATTTATTATATGTACGTTCCTTCCTTTTCATTTTGTTGGATGTTGGTAAAACTAGTCCCGCTTTCACTTGTTGCTGCTGGGAGTGTAATAAGTGCGACACGCTCTCTCGTGAGATAAACAAATGATAGTAGAATGGAGCAAGAGCGCATGTTTCTAGACTCCTCGTGCGATTGTTAAATCGTAGCCCTTTGCGATTTAACAGTTGCACGAGGTCATATTGCAATTTCGATTTTATTTCAATTAATTGTGCAGCCCTACAAAATCGGTATCTTTCTAAAGCTTAGAAGCTCTACTTTCCAATGCATGTATGCATTATTCCCAAAACTGAACAAGTGCTTTGAAATTTTCAGACAAATCAGAAGTGTACCGTTTCGATAATGTATTAATTTTGCAATGGACATATAATTGTAATCAGTAAAACCATCAATCTCATCAAATAGCCATGTGTCAGATGTTGTTGGAAAGCTCTCAAAGAGTACAATACAACCAGCCTATTTTGTTTACTCATACTTAGCTATTACTCGCTATATTTTTGTCTGTGTCTTTGACATTTACGTTTCATGTGAACAGGTGTTTCTTATATGATGCATTTTCAGTTATAACTTAACGAAAAATAAACCGAACATAAAATATCATATACCATTACTTAGAGGAGGCGATTATCTTTCAAACGAATGTTTTTGACAAAAGAGCCCACACACAATGTAATCGTATACATAGATCATTAGATAATCCATACGAAGCACAATGTTACATATGGCCACCAGGAGATGGCGCCAAGGTAATGACAGTAAATTGACTCGATGCAGGCTTTTTTTTTTTTTCTTAGGCTGAGAGTTTCAGAATGTATCATAATCTATATCATTAGAAAAATGTGAAAAGTTACAATGATACCAAACAATAGACCCTCTTTTTTTTTTTTTTTTTTTTTTTTTTTTTGAGTTATTAGCCTTTAATTTTGGTTATGTCACTGAAACAGGAAATCTTTAAAAACACCCTCAGAGCTTAAAGGGTTAAAGGGTATTACTTTTTACTACAAATACTTATTAAAATTTGTTCCTTACAAGAGATGAGTTATTTGGCTTCTTGTAGGTAGTACATTTTTGCTAATGTTCTTGTAGATTCCGATCATACTTGGAGGAAACCATTTAGTCAGGAAGAAATTTCAAAGCATTGGATAAATAAGTGTTTGCATACATTCCAAGTTGGCCTACTGTATATTCCTAAGGACTTGTGGTTTGCTAGCCTAGCATCTCCTGTTCCTGTTTTGGGAACATGACGGTATTCCCTGTGCTCAGGAACTGGGATGGAAGCATGTAATGAGTGCGCTTCTGGCTATTACTTTGAGGAGTGGCGCTGCGTCTCCAGCTGCAATGTGGGATACTACTTGGCGGAGCAAACAACAGACAACGGAGATGTCCACAAATCCTGTCAAAAGTCAGTAGTGCATTTCTAAACATGAAATCTTAAAGCTTAAAGGGATAGTTCACCCAAAAGTGAACCTTCTGTCATCATTTACTCGCCCTCATCTTATTCAAAACCTGAATGACTGACTTTCCTCCATGAAAAGGAAATGTTAGGTCAAATGACAGCCTAAGTCCCCATTCAATGTCATTGCATCTTTTTTCCATGCAATGAAAGTGAATGGTGACTGCAGCCATCAGTCCCATACATTCTGCCTAACATCATCTCCTGTGCTCCGCAGAAATAAAAAGTCATATGAGTTTTAGAAAAATATAAGAGTGAGAAGGCCTACACGTTACATTTTTGAGTGAACTATTGCTTAAATGTTTAATGATGGCATCTGACTTGTGACTGGTGTGATTCCGCCTCCAGGTGTGATCCTACCTGCTACGTCTGCACAGGGGCCGGGGAGAGGAACTGTAGCACATGTGTTAGCGGATATAACCTGGAAAACGGTGTGTGTGTCGTCAGCACCATATGTAAAGATGGTGAGTACTGTATATTCGTCCTTGCTACATTTATGTTTGCCACTTCGTTTTTGTGTTTTCTCTCCTTACGTTTCTGATCTGCAACCTTTATATTTCTAAATGTGTATTAGATTTTGCATGGGATTAAATCTTGAATTTATGGTTTCATGTGTTTTCGATTTTGCGCTTTGGAGTATTATTATGATTCCTTTAAAGCTGCTGTGTGTAATTTTTTTTATGTTAATATATACATATATATATAGTATAATATATACGTATATATACAATGATCAGCCACAACATTAAAACCACTGAAAGGTGAAGTGAATAACATTTATTATCTCGTTACAATGGCACCTGTCAAGGGGTGGGATATATTAGGCAGCAAGTGAACAGTCAGTTCTTGAATTTCATGTGTTGGAAGCAGGAAAAATGGGCAAGCGTAAGAATCTGAGTGACTTTGACAAGGGCCAAATTGTGATGGCTAGATGACTGGGTCAGAGCATCTCCAAAACAGCAGGTCTTGTGGGGTGTTCCCGGTATGCAGTGGTTAGTACCTACCAAAAGTGGTCCAAGGAAGGCCAACCGGTGAACCGGCGACAGGGTCATGGGCACCCAAGGCTCACTGATGCGTGTGGGGAGTGAAGGTTAGCAGGATAATGCACCCTGCCAAACTGCAAAAATTGGTCATGAATGGTTTGAGGAACATGACAAAGAGTTCAAGGTGTTAACTTGGCCTCCAAATTCCCCAGATCTCAATCCAATTGAGCATCTATGGGATGTTCTGGATCAAGAAGTCAGATCCATGGAGGCCCCACCTCACAACTTCAGGACTTAAAGGATCTGCTGCTAACGTCTTGGTGCCAGATACCAGAGGACACCTTGTGGAGTCCATGCCTTGACGGGTCAGAGCTGTTTTGGCGGCACGAGTGGGGACCTACATGATATTAGGCAGGTGGTTTTAATGTTGTGGCTGATCGGTGTGTGTGTGTGTGTGATATATATATATATATATATATATATATATATATATATATATATAATATATATATATATTATCCCATCTTAATGTGCAGAGTATAAGTAAGCCATTCGTAGGTTGATGAAGTATAAACACTGTGATGTAGTGCCATTTTCAAGACATTGCCTTGTTTTTTTGAGCAGCTTGATATAGCAACATTGGCTCAACCAACGGCATGAGTTTTTGGTGGGATTATCTGTTTGTTTGACTAATAGCAGTCAAGGGGAAAACTGTTTTGGAAATTATTTTTGCAATTCTCTTTAATGCCACTAGTGGTGCAGAAAGTACACACTGCAGCTTTAAATTCAACATGAAATCAAAATGTATCTTTTTTTACTTTCTTACTGCAATTCATCAATGCACATTGTTAAAAAAAAATAATAATACATTCTGTGGATGTCAAAAATCCTCAATTTTAAACTCTTTCTTCCATCTGTTCTGTTTCACTTTTCATAAACCAGTCAATGCCCAATGGATGAAATCAAGTATCACCCTATTATTAAATATTCCGTTTCATTCTAAAATATGCCAGATTACAGAAGTAAAATGGGTTGTGAACGTGCTTTCATGTTCACTTTTAAGAAATATTTCAGGCCAGTTTATTTTCAAAGGAACTTGTAATTGTATTGGCTAGTGATTCATAAATGATGAGTCTAAAATGGTGACCCAAGTTCATTTTTGGGACATTTTTAAATATCAGTGTGGGCTACAATTTTAAAATAGACTTTATCTATTACAGTCAATTTGCAACCTTTGACTCTTTATCTGTGTTAAAGGGATAGTTCACCCCAAAATGAAAATTCTCTCATCATTTACTCACTTTCATGCCATCCCAGATGTGTTAGATTTTTAGAAGAATATCTCAGCTCTGTAGATCCAAACAATGCAAGTGAATAGTGGCCAGAACTTTGAAGCTCCAAAAAGCACATAAATCTCCAATGGTTTAATCCATGTCTTCTGAAACAATCCAATCGATTTTGGGTGAGAACAGACCAAAATATAACTCCTTTTTCACTACACATCTTGTCACTGCAGTCTCTAGGCACGATCATGACTTCAAGATCAATTACACTTTGTAGTGCTTGATGCATGCGCAGAGCGCTAGATGGCGCTAGGAAGTGCAATTGAGCTTGAAATCATGATCACCAAGGAGACTGCTGATGTCAAGATTTATAGTGAAAAATAAGGTATATTTTAGTCTGTTCTCACCCAAAACCGATTATCGCTTGAAGACATGGATTTAACCACTAAAGTCATATGGATTATTTTATGCTGCATTTATGTGCTTTTTGGAGCTTCAAAGTTCTGGCCACCATTCACTTTTATTGTATTGACCTACAGAGCTGAAATATTCTTTAAAAAATCTTTGTTTGTGTTAAACAGAAGAAAGAAAGTCATACACATCTGGGATGACATGATGGTGAGTAAATGATAAGAGAATTTTCATTTTTGAGTCAACTATCCCTTTCAAAGTGCAACCTAAAATTTTTCTTTGATCGCTTTCTAAATGTTTGTTCTCCTTTTCTTCCCAATGATCTTTCCTTCAAATCTTTTCATCCTGGATACCAATCACACCTGGATATCCTCCTCCTTCCAACAATCAACTGGATCTATAAAAAAAATAAAACCAACAAAACAACATTACCGTCACCTCTCGCTGTGACCTGATCTGCATCATTTCCTGTCCGCCGACCAATTGCGTGCTCTCTCTGCTCCTCTCTCCTCTTCCTGCTCTGTGGAAAGCAAATGAAGAATCGTGGGCTGAGGGAAGTTTCTGTGTGCTTGTAAAAAAGAACAATCTGTGCCAGAGGAAGGTTCTTCAGCAGCTCTGCTGTAGAACATGTTCTCTAATGGGCTGAAGGAACTTTCCGGCCCCACTCGCCGCTCATGTTCCGCTAATTTATATTCCAGTCGAGAGCCTTCAATATGGGACTGCACAGTGAGGTTTCTCGATGCCAGAACTACAACAAACCTACCTTTATCTCTGCGCGTGTGTGTATGCCTGTGTGTTTGAGAGAAACTGTCAGGGTGGTACAACTGCGATCAGTAATAAACAACAAATCATACATGTCAGTATTTTGTGACCAAAGCATGGATGCCAAATTTTTTTACTTTTTTTTTTTTTTTTTTTTATTGTTTTGGGTCCAATTTGGAAAGACATGCTGAGCGAGTTTGGTGTCGAAGCGGCGTTTCTTGAATTTTTCCACAAGTTTTGAGTATGATGAAAATGATCAAAGCCAGTTTGTGCATATTCTGAATAAATCTCTCTCTGAGAACCTCAAAGAGTAAGACCTCTTTGAGCAAAGTGAAGAGTACGGTTTCACCCATTCTTCACTGCAGTAAAACTTAAAACTTGACACTGGAGGTACAAAAAGTATTTCCTGAAACATAGGCATTTGTTACTATAGAAGCACAACTTGGACGTCTTTTTGTCTGAAAGTTAAATGACCTGCCAGTTACAGCAATTCCGCAAAGGCGCAGCAAGAGATTGATTTGATTGCTGTCACGTCAGGTTAAAATATACTTCACCTCAGGCTCAAATCTCATACAGTGGTTTGCGTGTGTGTGTGTGTGTGTGTGTGTGCGCGCATGAGTGTTTTTCATCATTATTGCATAAGTGAAAAAATAGTTTAAGGTTTATTGAAATCTAAACTTAACCGCACCAGGTGTTAGTGTAACTCTGAAGATAACAAATCAATTTGGGCTAAAGATGATGCAATTACAGGTTTTAGTCGTGGCGCTTAAGATGGGGTACGAAGCATCCTTTGTCTTTCCAGGTCTCATCATATACCCTCAAGATGTTTTCAAAATAACTTTCTTTTTTCTACATGCATTATTTTATCTTTCCCTTTCATAAACCAACTATAAACCACAATATTAATCCTGTGAAATAAATCTGAAACATTCTGCTAGGTTTTTTTTTTTTTAAACCTAAACATTGAAACCTGCGTTAAATGCAGGACATTTAGAAAAGTATTACAATGATCCAACATTTGAGCCATGCACCATACATATGTTCAGCCTTTAAAACACTCTTATCTGGAATTTCAGACTTTATCCCTTGGGACTGATCATGCACTATTGATTTATAGTGCAAATTAAAATTTAAACTGCTGCATTTTAATCAACCTTAATGGGCACCTAAAATAGTTCATTATTCTGGGTCTTCATGATAGTTGGTTATGATGGATTATAATGCATAATACTATATTTCACTAAAAAAGCTTTTACTGCAGACGTAACTGGTGCTATTGATGTAGTGGAATTGTTTGGACTCTGTACCAAGAAAAAAAGCGTTATGAATTTGAATTAGAATTTTCAAAAGGTTTTTTTCTCACCCATATTTCATTGATGACATCGGCCATATTTATGTACTTATTGCAGGATCCTGGGAAGAGAAAAATACCTGAGGGGGATATAGGATATTACATTAAGGACAAGTCAGAAACGAGGTTATGAGTTTAGTTCTACTAATAGTACTACACAACATTAGACTTCTACATTCATTACATTCATTTTTGACCTATCCACTTTTGCTCAATGTTAAGGGGATTTCGATGTCTGTTATTTATGAATGATGTGGTTTAGGATGACGTAGCCTTTTATTTATGATAAAGATTTATAAATGATCATAGTTCAAATGAGTTTTGTTTTATGTATGGGACTGTCCAGCCACCTCGTGTTAATTTGTGTATTCATGTCGCAAAAAAAAGTTGTAGTATGATCTTAAGTTTCTATGGACTCGATACATGCAACATTACATGTTATAACAACTAATGTTATATAGGATTACATGAATCAGTCTGTTGAAATGTTACATTTACTCTGTTCTGGCAATGTTTTCTCTTAATGTATATATGTATTTTTATCACTATTAACCTTAAAATATATTTTGCACCCGCGTTCAATTGAAATAAGGGGGAGATGGATGATCAAATTTTTTTTTTGTATTATTTTATATTTTTGTTTTTTAACCAGCTGCCATGAACAGTTAGTCTATATGAAGAGTTGTTGTAGCAAGGGCCAAGAAAAATGTTTTATTATGTAGAGAAGACTGGACAAAACAAATGGTTTACTGATCTTTTTAATAATGAACTTTAAAATAAAAAGACTCCAGAGAGATTAAATGAGACCACTATTGTTTATTCATTTAGATGCTATTTTATACTACTGCTGCTGCTACTACTATTCGCCACTAATTCTGTTGATTTTAAAACCAATTAGATGATTATACGATGATTTTTTTTAAGGACTATTCTGGGTTCAATACAAGTTAATCTCAGTGGACAGCGTTTGTGGCATTATGTCAATTACCACAAAAAAAGTTTTACTCGTCCCTTCTCTGTAAACACACACACACACAAAAAAAAAAAAAAAAAAAAAAAAAAAAAAAGAGGTTACAGTGCAGCACTTACAATGGAGTGTTTAAATGCAGAAATGTGAAGCTTATAATTTTATAAAAGCACTTTCATTAATTATTTAGTTAAAACTCATGTATTATTTGAGATGTAATGTTGTTTAAATTGTCATTTATATGGTTGTTTTAGGGTCTGTTGACATAATGCTGTCATGGCAATGAAGTTGTAAAATTGGCTATACCTTTACACAGAAAAGGTTAGTAAGTGAATTAGTGAACATTCATTCATTCAAATAGTATTTTAAAGTTTATGAATTAGCCCCATTCACTTCCATTGTAAGTGCCTCACTGTAACCCAGATTTATGCTTTTTTTAAAGATAATCAACATTACGCCACAAATGCTGTTGATTGAGCTCAACTTGTATTGAACCCAGAATATTCCTTTAAAAAATATTTAGTGTTGAATTACTGCGGCGTACTGGTGTGAAAATGCTTTCAAACTCCTTTTTTGTTTCGAAGAGAACAATTCAGCATTTGATTGAGCAAAAGTTGTATGTGTTAGGGAAGCAACAAGCACTTGTAGATGGTGACAATGACCTAAGAGACAATATCCCCCTTGTTTTGACCTGCGGCCGTTTCTATTAGGAAAAAGATGTTGAGAATATTTGCAGCTCCCAGGCACGCGACAACTAATTAACTTCCTAAGCCAAGCATTTACTGTATGGTTGCACTTTTGTGCTTCAGACATGAATGATACCTTAAATTATGTGGAATGTTGTTGAACTTTTAATCTGGCTGATAACAAAACATGTTAAAAAAAATAAAAAATAAAAAAAGCCCATAGGCATCTTCTAGGACCAAATTATCATAGACCCATTTACACCTAGTAGAGACTCTTTTGACCTGGTCCAGCAAACAATGCCCTGGCAACCAACAGTCTAGAACCAGGAGGTGGAGTTTTGCTCAGGCAAATAAATGTACAAATCTATTCTACATTGCAGTATTAAATGTTAGAATCCTATGTCAGATATCAAGGTGATTCTCAAGTATTTTTGCAATTTGCAATAAAGGGATAGTTCACCCAAAAATAAAACTTCTCGTCATTTTCTCACCCTCATGCCATCCCAGATGTGTATGACTTTCTTCAGCAGAACACAAAGATTTTTAGAAGGATATTTCAGCTCTGTTGGTCCATACAATGCAAGTGAATGGTGACCAACATTTTTAAGCTCCAGAAATCACACAAAGCAGCTTAAAAGTCATTGATAAGACTCCAGCTGTTTAATCCATGTATCCTAAAGCGATATGATAGTTGTGGGTGAGAAACAGATCAATATTTGTCCTTTTTTACTTTCAATTTCCACTTCCATATTTTTCATTTGTTTTTGGCGATTCCCATTCTTTGTGCATATCGCCACCTGCTGAGCAGGTAGGAGAACTGATATTAAAAAAGGATGTTATGCTGAACCCAAACAAAGATTTTTAGAATAATATTTCAGCTCTGTAGGTCCTTACAATGCAAGTGAATTGTGACAAATTTTGAAGCTATCAATATGAACTCCAGTGGTTAAATCAATATCTTCTGCGATATAAGTGTGGATGATGTAAAAGGACTTAAATGTTGATCTGTTTCTCATCCACACTTGTCATATTGCTTCTGAATACATGGATTAATCCACTGGAGTTTTAAGGAGTACTTTCATGCTGCCTTTATGTGCTTTTTGAAGTATCAACGTTCTGGTCACCATCCACTAGCATTGTTTGGACCTACAGAGCTGAGATATTCTTCTAAAAATCTTTGTGTTCAGCAGAAGAAAAAGTCATGATGGCATGAGGGTGAGTAAATGATGAGAGAATTTTCATTTTAGGGTTAACTATCCCTTTAACACGTACAGTTTAAATGAGAAAACTACTTCAGCTGATGGAGGAGAGATGACATTGGCTTTGGTCTGATATTATTTATTGTTCAGGAAACTGTTTTGTAAGGAAACACTTTATTATGCAATTCTGGTGATGGCACTGACGGAAATTACACACTTCACCTTTATAGTTGACTTTAAGCATCACTGAAAAAGTGGATTTTATGTCCCCTGTTGGTGTATGTTACTGAAATGGTTTAGGGTTAGTTAAACCGATTCAACTGTGTGTGTAAAATTCATTGTAATTGAAAAAATTTGGGATTTTCATTGCTCACAAATTGACAAAATGTCTCTGACTAAGACTAAGATTGTTTGAGTGCATTCTAAATGGGTTTTAATCCAAAAAATTGGTCTTGCATGCTTTGAAATTGTGCTGATTTATGAATCTAGCATGTGCATGGTCTTTCAGTCATCTGCAATCATAAATGTCAACTGGCCAAACATTCATCCAGAAGCCTTTCATAAATGCTAAAGCTCACAACATGTGAACTCAGGTAAGCACTTTGTTTTGCCTTGCTTTTAATATTTTTCCAACTTTACTTTTTCCCATTCTAGTTGAGAACACAAACTTTCGATGCACCACCGTAGAAAGGACAATGCCTTCAAGTTTTACCTATATTGTGCTATACATAAATATACAATAAATGCTACATAAAAAAGTAGAAGAAAACAAAAAGCATTGGGTACTGGAAATATCAGGGAATTTTAAAGTTTTAATTCCCAGGCCTGAAAAATTTATGGAAATGAAATAAATCCTTAAAAATAATATAAAATTTCTTCAGTGACAGTAGATTTCCTAGTTATGCTCAGTTCTAAAATATTTAGTACGCTAGAATTGAATGGAATCTCTCTCAAAAAAAAAAAAAAAAAAAATATACATAAAAAATCCTATTATCACCAACAACTGGAAAATTCATACAAATTCACTGGCCATCAGATGTGGGAGCCCAATTTTGTATTTGCTATCTGCAGTTTATCTACGCCGTAATCTCGGCTGATGTGTTTTTTGTATTGTCTACTCAGGGGAGTATTTAAGCAGACATGGGAAATGTGAACTTTGTAACGCAAACTGTTACAAGTGCACTGGACCTGAGAGTGAAGACTGCATCAGCTGCTCATCCACCAGGTGACAGAGGAATGCCATCAAAAATCAATTGTTTCTAACAGTACCTAGTTGAATAATGCTGCAGTGCAGGGGGATGTCCATTGTTTGGGAAGAGATTTAAGTGTTTACTATCTGGCAGGTATCTTGATGATGGGAGTTGTATGATCCGATGTAATGCAGGGAAATATGAGAGGGATGGACAGTGCCATCGCTGCCATCACACATGTCAAGAGTGTGAGGATGAGGGACCTGAAAAATGTACCCGCTGTAGCAAAGGTAACTCCAATCACAACGTCTTCACACTTCATATTACAGAATAAAACAGGGACAGGATCTAGCCTTGTGTTACTACCATGCTACCACTTTAATACAGAATTATGCTCTCGATATTTAAGCAATATCACATGAGCAAAAGTGCTGTTGTACTAAAATAGAGATTTTTTTTTTTTATTCAGATAAGTTTGGAGTGGAGCGGTACCTCTTTGAAGGGGAGTGTCGTGATAGCTGTCTAAAGGGTTATTACCATTCCTCGAAGGGAACATGTGATCCCTGCCCTCCGTATTGCTCTGTGTGTACTTCGCCAGGCTACTGTCTCTACTGCACCCCCTCCTACTACCCCAAAGATGGGAAGTGTGCCAAACTGGAGTGTGGAGTGGGTCAGTTGCATCATTGCCTGCTCTAGAATGTTCTTAATTGCTTGCTTGGCTTTTATTTTTCCTTTTGGAAAAAAAACAAAAACAAAAAAAAAACAGCTGATTAGGATTCTGGTTACTTTATTTTGTAGGGTGCAAGTTCTTAGGAAAATCAAATTAGGGCCCAAACAGGGCATTAATTATTTGGGCATTTTATTCCCAGCAAATTTGTCTGATTTAGTCAGAGTTAATTTTGATCCCTTAATAAAAAGTTTTTCGAGCGATGTGGGCAGGTGGGCTTCATTACATTTATCGATGATTGGGAAGGTTAATGTTATTAAAATGAATTGTATTCCAAAATTCAACTACCTGCTACAATCTCTCCCTATAGATGTCCCCCTCTCTTATTTCAAGCAATTTGATAGCGTAGTGAAGTCCTTCATTTGGAATGGTATACATCCAAGATTACATTTCAGTAAGCTGCATAGGCCGATTGACAAAGGTGGGCTAGGCCTACCCAAGATTTTGTTTTATTATTATGCATTCGGTCTCAGACATTTGGCTCATTGGTCACTTCCACCTGAGAGAGCCCCTCCCTGGTTTTGTATTGAACAGGAAGTTCTTGCCCCTATTTCGCCATTGCAAAGCCTTTCCATCAAACTAATCAGAGAAGATAAGTTACACCCCGTTATCTCGCATTTGCCTGCGGTATGGACAAAAGTGTCCAGAGTGTTTAATTTGGACATTTATTTTAATGTTGCCTCAAGCATTTGGCTGAACACAGAGTTATGAATTAATAAGTCCCCTTTCTGCTGGACAGAGTGGTTTGTGAGGGAGGTTAATACGCTCTGTGACCTATATGAGAGTGGAGTATTGAGATCCTTTGAAAATATGGTTCAACATTTTGGGATTCCCAGATCTCAGTTTTTTAGGTATTTACAGCTGCGCAACCTGCTCTGTACTATTTTTGTGAGAAGCATACACCCCCCTAAAGCGGCAGATACTCTGGGAGTGGTGAATACTGCTTTTGGAAAAGGTCATGAGGCATCAGTATATTACTCCGTGTTAATTCAGAGTCTGGGGGACGGAGCTTCAGCTTCTCGAGATTATGGGAGAAAGATTTAAACTTGGTATTGGAGGAGGGAGTGTGGAATTGGATTCTAAAAAAACATCAAGTCTGCATCTAGAGATGCTTAAGTTGTCTGATGCAATTTAAGATTTTACATCGATTCTATTGGACCCCCTCTAGATTGTATAGGCTTGGTCTTAAAGACACACCCACCTGCTGGCGATGCCAGTCAGAAGATGGGGACACAACCCATGTTTTTTGGTGATGTGTTAAGATCCAAGAATTTTGGTTGAGGGTTCAGAGTTTTATGTGTGACGTATTGGGCACTCAAATTTCATTTTGCCACAGACTCTGTATTTTAGGCGATGGGACGGTCATTAATATAGGGGATGCGTACATAAATAATTGGGTGTTATGATCGAAAGACAGGTCATTCTTAGGGGATGAAAGTCAGCTGGAACACCCTCGTTTTCGGGAGTGGTGCATAGAGATGGGCAGGGTAGCGGCATTTGAGGGGATGATGTATAGAAGGCTGGGCAACATAGGTTTATTTAATAAAAAATTAGGCAGTTATTTTGACTTTGGAGGGCTCTCGGGGGAGGCAGTGGAGGGAGATAGATAATGCTAAATGTTTGTGTGCATTCTTGTTTTTTTTTGTTTTGTTTTTTTAAAGTATACTTCTTTTTTTTTTTTTTTTAAATACTTTGTTGATTTATTGTTTGTTTATGTGTCATTATTAATTTATTATCAGACCACTGAGGTGCGCATTTGTGTCGGGGGGGGGGGGGGGGGTGTTTGGAGGGAAGGGTTTTAAGTTCATATAATCTGATTCTGTATTTTCTGTCATGTCTATTTAATCTGTGACTGGAATCAATAAAAATGGTTAATAACAAAAAGAAAACCAAATTAGTGTATGAAATGCAAAAAGGGACAGTGTCATCTAATGTTGCCAAACTGTTTTGTGATTTTTATTTGTTTATTTTTTTTAAACAGTTTTTTTAGGTCAAAAAGTTCCAACTGGGTGAATTAAAACAACTCTGTAAAGAATATCTGGGTCATATTTCACCCCAAAATCATAGGAAAGAAATAAGTAATTTTATTATACATAAAGAAAATGAAGAATATTTTAGGACCATTTATATTTTTTGCATTGTGACTAGTTACCCCTAATTCTCATTACCTTAATAATAATAATAATAATAATAATAATAATAATAATAATACAATGATTTAAATAATGATTTGTATTTATTCATCATGATAGAATTTGTTGTACTGCTTTTAATTGATGCTGATTTAAATACAAAAAGCCATTGTTTTACAGTTCTTTGTGTACTGCAATACAGTAAAGAATCTTCCAGTAATCTTAATGTCTTCATATTAACACATTAATGCAGAATTATGCTCTTTATATTTAAAGGGATAGTTCACCCAAAAATTTAAATTCTGTCATCATTACTCACCCTCGTACCAAACCAGATGTATATGACTTTCTTTCTTCTGCAGAATACAAACGAAGAGTAGGTAAAATATCTGTAGGTCCATACGATGTAAGTGAATGGTGGCCAGAACTTTGAAGCTTCAAAAACACATAAAGGCAGTATAAAAGTAATCCATAATATTCCGGTGGTTTAATCAATGTCTTCTGAAGCGATCCAGTTGTTTTTAGATGAGAACAGACCAAAACATAACTCATTTTTCACTGTAAATTGCAGTCTCTAGGTACGATCATGATTTCAAGCTCGATTACACTTCCTTGAGCTTGACACATGCACAGAGCGCTAGATGGTGCTAGGAAGTGTAATCAAGTTTGAAATCATAATCGCCAAGGAGACTGTATTTAAGCGATATCACATGAGCAAGAGTGCTGTTGTACTGAATACAGCATTTTTTCACCCCTAATCCTCATTACCGTAATGCATATTTTTTTTACTGTGAGAACAATTATTAAATATTATTTAAATGGTAAAGTATTTACATAATATATCATTCATTAATGTAGTATTTGTTGTACTGCATTGAATTTAATGCTTATATACAGTTATTTGTATACTGTAATATAGAAGAAAAAACCTTGCAGTAATGAGAACCCAATGAGAGAATAGTTAGAATAACAAAATAAAAAATAAAAAAACAACTAAAAGGTAAAAACATCAGGACTTCTTACAGTAATGAGAATTTTGGGGGGAAATTCTCAAAATGGTCCTAAAAATAGTTTTCACCTTCTTTATGCAAATATAATTTTAGGGTTCCCACCTAGACATGTTTGTGCTGTGCTAGATCACTTTAGCCTCTGGAAATCTGGAGATCTAACCTAGTGAAGTTTGTTTGGCTCCTCACGACACCCACTGCTGTTTAACTAATCTTCTTCACAAATTTTTATCACAGTCAAAGATGTGAAGAGTGTGCGGGAAGAGACTGTCTGAAGGACTCGGACTGAAATAGCCGCAGAAATAAGACAGAGTGGGGGAACAGAAATTCTTATCATTAGTGCAGACATGTATAAACTGGTCCCGTGTTATGGCCTCCAGGGCCTCAACACACTACTATTCTCTACCTGTCACATGTGCGCACGCACGCACGCACACACACACACACACACAGTCTCTTTGTCTTTCTACATATTTTTTTTTTAGACTCACACAAACTCTTTTGTCCTCTCATTGTACATGCTCATACAAGCGCATGATCTCATTTTTTACTTATGTACATTGTACCATACAGTTTCTCTTCCATGTTAGCAACAGTTTATTCTGAGAAGGAAAGTGCTGACGTGAAGCTAATCCTGTTGCTATACTCTTCTTCCTGCATAGGTGAGGTAGCCGACCAAGATCATGAGGACTGTATTACCTGTGAGGAAGGCTGTCAGAAATGCCTCGCTGGTCAGTATATTATTATATGGATGACTGTGTGCTCAAGCAATGATCTACAAAAAAAAAAAAAAAAAAAGATTTGAAATAAGAAAAAGAATATCCTCAGCCTGAACTCTTGCAACAAAGCATCTGCCACCTTGTCTAAACTTCTGCCTGTGACTCAAAACCTAGTGAGCTGCCTACCTAGACTGCATCATGCATGTGCAGCATTTCTGGGCATCATAGGCACCTTTCAAGTCAGCTGAGCTAAAAAATGTTGTAAGCCTCTATTTTGCCCAGAAATCTTGGTAGGGAGCTCACTAGGTTACGTTGTGAGACACAACCAGTGTATCATACTCGAAAGATCAAAGCTCTAGAGATACAGATAAGCATCTAACATCAGCCCGCTGCTAAATGGCCCATTGGATCTGAGAAAGAAACTTCACATCTTTCTCCACAAAAAGAAGCGGGAAAGCAAGAATACTGCACTGCCCACCACCAAAAACTCGAAAGTCGCAATCTTCGTTCATTTCGCACTGGTAATATTTATTGTAACAGACCTTATTCAGAGTAGCGCCATATTGAAGTTTTGGCGGGAATGAAAACAAGGCTTTGAGAGATAGACTTGCAGTCTTTTCAATGTGTTATAATGTAGTTTAAAGCAGAGTTGATTGCTCAGCTGATAAAAATAAGACAAAAAATATATGAGATGTGATCTGGGACCCTTTATACAGCTTTATATAGTACATGTCATTGAAGAAACTGCATCGTTTTCAATCCTGTCAAAAATTAAATATGGCACTACTCTGAATAAGATCATTGGAGAAATTGGAACGCCTTAAATGTAAAAGAGCCAATCACCTTTTAGATACAGACATCGCCTGTCAGTCAACTCGAGAATGCTCATGTGCATTAGCTGAACCAGCCTGAAAAATAACGTTTTTTTCTTTCTTTTTTTTTTTTTTTAAAGAGTGATCTGAGCAAAATAAGCACAATTTAATATACCATTGTTGTCAGATTATAAAGTGTGTTCTTTGATCGTAATCTTGACCAACCGGTTTGGAGATTTCGGTCTTTCCCCATTCAAATAGATAGGAGCTGAACTTGTATGCCGCTTGTTTACATAGAAAAATAGCTGCATGAGAGCGTCCCAAAGATGGCCACCAGTGGACTGACTTGCCTTGAAACAACTTTGATAACGTCTAGATGCTGTTAGTCGTTGCGCAGTGATCTGTCGCCATCTGCTGGTCACAGCAATATTTGCAAGAGCAATATTGTATCCAGTCAAAACTCACCAACTTCCAACTGATTTATGAAGAACTGTAAAGCACTAAACGTGATGTTTAAAATGTGAATTGCTCACACGTCACCTTCCTAGGTGTAATTTTGTATTTATTCAAGGTTTAATAAAAACTGATACTATTCAACTGCGTCTTCTTCCTCCGCAACCCATTTAAATTAACAACATGCTGGCGTGCGCTTGCTTAAAGGTTTGTCACTCAGGGCTTAAACATTTCGATACCTCAGTCGAAAATCAAAGAAACTTAAAAGCGTGTTTTATACATCTTACTGTATTGTGTTCTTGCTATGCATTATAAGTAACCTCGAACGGCACGAGGCCTTTTGTCACCTATGCAAAGTTTCTACTGTAAAATGCAGCAATGTCACTATCTGCTGGCCACCTGTATTATTGCAAGAGTAAGTAAAACTCGCAAACGACCTGCTGAGTTTCTGTTAAGACAATTCAAAGTATGATTTTTTTTTTTTTTCCCCTCTTCCCAGTGAATCCAGAGCACTGCATGTCTTGTTTACCGGACTATTACCAGTAAGTCTGACTCTTTTGATTTTATGGCTTCATAAGCAGTTACAATCTTAGTTAAAGTAATAGTTCACCTAGAAATGAAAATTCTATCATTATTTACTCACCCTCATGACGTTCCAAACCCGACCAACGTTCTGTCTTCCATGGAACACGAAAGGTGATTTTTTTTTTTTTGAACAATATCTTGGCCAGGGTTTTTCATATAATGCAAGTGAATAAGGATTGCTATCTAACTCCAAAATGACAAAAAAGCACCATAAATAATCCATACGTACTTAATCCAAAACTTGTGTGTTATATTCCTGAAGGCATATGACATGCGAGAATCAGTGTTGCTTGGCTTCAGTGTGGTCAAATGGCTTTGATGCACCATATTTACAGTTCATTTCAGAGCTTCTATAGAGGTGATTAATGACTTGAATCTCAGTCTTTTCCTTACACAAATCTGTCATATGGCTTCAGAAGACTTGGATTATAGAGCACGAGTCTGATGGACCACATTAATGATACTTTGATGGAGCTTTTTAGTCATTTTGGAGCTTGAAAGCTTCAGTTCCCATTCACTTTCATTGTATGGTAAAGAGCAGCCAGGATATTCTTCTAAAATTTACCTTCTGTGTTTCGCAAAAGAAAGTCATATTAGTTTGTAACAACATGAAGATTAGTAAATGATGACAGAACTTTAATTATTGTCTGAAAAAATTATGATGCATTTCCACAGACTGGGATCGAGCTGTCGCAAAACCTGCCCTGAGAAAACATTCGAGGACAAGATTTCAATGAGGTGTGCTCGATGCGATGATCATTGCGAGACCTGCGATGCCTCTGAATGTTACCTGTGTGAGGAAGGCTTCTTCCTGTCAGGTGAGATCAGGCCTAACTCACACACACCACAACTCTTCCAAAAACAGCCTACCTCTGATTGTATCGACCTTCATGTTTCATCAACATGGCTGTGTGTGTTAGTGTAAGTGTGTTTAAAAGAGTGCTCTGGAACAGCAGCATAAAATGTAATGTACTTGCCTGGTGAGAAAAGACAGACATGCTGTTACCAGTCCTGGTATTCTATCTGCTATTCTGTAACTTCTCCATTTTAATCATAATATATACTGTATGGGAGTGATACAGTATGTGATGATTGGCTAGTTTTTCTCCTTCAGTTGCTCTTGTTTCCTCACTGTTTGCATTTGCATAGAAAGTGTGCTTATACATTGCCTGGCCAAAAAAAAAAAAAAAAAGTTGCCATTTGGATTTAAATAAGCAGATACTTAAGAGCCTATGATTGGATCATTATTGCAGTGATTAATATGTTTCAGCTGGTAACAATTATTTTAAACCTAACTGATGCAGTGTGTAGCTTCTCATTTCTTAAACAACCATGTCGGAAGACGTATCCCGTGGTCGTGGAAAAGATGTTGCTGTGTTTCAGAAGGGGCAAATTATTGGCCTGCATCAAGCAAAGAAAACAAGTAAGGAGATTGCTGAAATCACTAGAATTGGGTTAAGAACTCTCCAACGCATTATTAAATTTACTATTAGGATAGTGGTGAACCGTAAGATTCGCGGAAGAAATGAGGTCGGAAAAAAACTTGAATGATCGTGATTGAAGATCACTAAAATGCTTTAAGTCACATCGTAATAAATCTACAGTAGAACTCACGGTTATGTTTAATAATGAAAGTAAGAGCATTTCCACACATGCAATGAGACGAGAACTTACAGGGTTGGGACTAAACAGTTGTGTGTCCACAAGAAAGCCACTTGTTAATGAGGCTAATCGGAAAAAACGACTTCAATTTGCTAGGGAGCATAAAGATTGGAATGTGGAGCAATGGAAAAAGGTCATGTGGTCTGAAGAGTCCAGTTTTACCCTATTCCAAAGCGATGGTTCCATCAGGGTACGAAGGGAAGCACATGAAGCGATGTACCCGTCATGCATAGTGCCCACTGTACAAGCCTCTGGAGGCAGTGTTATGATCTGGGGTTGCTTCAATTGGTCTGGTCTAGGCTCAGCAACATTATGCGGCAATAAAATGAAGTCAGCTGACTACATGAATGTACTGAATGACCAGGTTATCCCATCAATGGATTTTTTCTTCCCTGATGGCATGAGCATATTCCAGGATGACAATGCCAAGATTCATCTGGCTCAAATTGTGAAAGAGTGGCTCAGTGAGCATGAGGAATCATTTTCACACATGAATTGGCCACCACAGAGTCCTGACCTTAACCCTATTGAAAGTCTTTGGGATGTGCTGGAGAAGACTTTACGGAGTGGTTCGACTCTCCCATCATCAATACAAGATCTCGGCCAAAAATGAATGCAACTCTGGATGGAAATAATTGTTGTGACATTGCATAAGGTTGTCGAAACAATGCCATGACACATGCACGACAAAGCTAAAGGCGGTCCAACGAGATATTAGAGTATGCAACTTTTTTTTGGCCAGGCAGTGTATTATATTTCTTTAAAATAAATGCCACTTGGTTTGATGTTATGTTAAATAATGCAAAGACATTTGTAAGTGTGGCTGGAGTATCCAAATACTTTTTGGGGACACTGTATATCTTTACTTGGCAGCATAACTGATGTTTGTTGTTGTGGTTGTCCTGTACTCTGTTTACCTGCAGATGGTACATGTGTAGAAACTTGTAAGGAGGGTTTCTATGGCGACATGAGACAGGAGTGTGAGCCGTGTCACCACATGTGCCGGTCGTGCGGTGGTCCGAATTATGATGACTGTGATTCGTGTGAAGAAGAGATGTATCTGGATAAGGGCCAGTGTGTCAGCAAAAGTAGCATCACATGTCCTGATGGAAACTTCCTAAACAGTATGAAAGCTGTAATTCTAGCAAAATATTGTAAAGTTTGTGAGATTTTTATGCTTATACATTCTGGCACATATTTTTTTTAAACATTAAGTTAAAGTGATCCAACTAGGTTTTTTAACTTTGTAATTTAAAGCTGAGTGTAAATTTTAACGTTTTCTTCATTTGATCCTATTAAAAACCTGTGTGTGTGTGTGTGTGTGTGTGTGTGTGTGTGTGTGTGTGTAGGTCAGAGTGAGTGTGAGAAGTGTCATTCCTCCTGTCAGTCATGCTCAGGGTATGAGAAAAACCAGTGTATCTCTTGTGAGAAAGGTGAGTTTAACTTCAGTTTCACGGATACAAAAAACCATTATATATATATATATATATACATTATATAAAATGAACCCATTTGATTGTCTACACAGGCATGTTTCTGACCAACAGCCAGATGTGTGTGTCTGTGTGTCCGCCTGAGACTTATGGGGACCAGACGAGTGGGCACTGTGAGGATTGTTTTTCGGGCTGTTCGAAGTGTCAGGATGCCCATCACTGTCTGAAATGCAAATTTGGTTTTGGTGAACTCTACCTGCAGGAGGGCAAATGTGTCGCTGAGTGTAAAAGGTGAAAGCATGTACTTTCAGCCTCTTACACACTAAATGATACATATTTACATGCTCTCTCTTATGCACACACACATAAGCCATGTCCCAATTTGCATACTATTCATCCTGAAAAGTATACAAAATTAGAATTTTATTTCCCGAATTATTGTATGCCAAAAGTAGAGGTTAAAGAGAGAGTTCCAAAATTCCTATTCCTTTTCAAATTCAAAACTCTTTGTTCACTATACAGTAAATCTTGACAGATTGATAGTAATAAAGGGCTTACATTTTGGTCTGTTCTCACCCACACCTATCATATCACTTCTGAAGACTTGGATTAAATTGCTTGAGTCATATGGAGTACTTTTTTGCTGCCTATATGTCCTTTTTGGAACTTGAAAGTTTTGGACCCCATTGAATTACATTGTATGGACCAAAACACCTTATTCATTCTTCATTTCGGCAAAAGAAAGTCATACGAGTTTGAGATTGCATAAGGGGGAAAAAATGATGAATGATCATTTTTGGTGAACTATCACTTTTAGGCTCAGGGCTTGTCACCAGTAGGTTGCTGGTTTGAGCCCCACAAGAAATGAGCCATGAGCCAATCACTGCTGAAATAAATTCCATCAGCTTAGGTTGTGTTGCAATAAATATTCAGTTTTTTTTTCCTATTTTATTGTTTTATTAATTTCTATTCTGTTTTCTATTCTATTCTACACACTGTCCTGTTCTATTGTTTCTTAATCTATTCTGTTTTCTATTTTATTCTATTCATATTCTGTTTTGTTTGCTATATTGTTTCTATTTTATTCTACACGCTGTCCTGTTCTATTGTTTCTTATTCTATTTTGTTTTCTATTTTATTCTATTCATATTCTGTTTTGTTTCCTATTATATTGTTTCTATTCTATTTTATTCTATTCTATTTTCTGTTATATTCCATTCTGTTTCTTATTCTGTTCTTTTTCCTATTATATTGTTTTTTATTCCATTCTATTCCAGTGTATTCTGTTTTCTATTCTGTTCAATTCTATTTTTTACCCTGTTTTATTCTGTTGTTTCTTATTCTATTCTATTGTTTTTATTTTATTCTATTCTGTTCTGATCCGTAATCTATTGTTTTCTATTCTATTGTATACCCTGTTCTATTCTAATATGTTTCTCATTCTGTTTTGTTTTATATTCTTTTTAATTCTATTCTATTAAATTGTTTTCTGTTTTTATTTTATTCTCTTCCCTGTTCTATTCTACTGTTCCTTATTCTGTTCTGTTTCTTATTCTATTGATTTTATTCCAGTGTTATTATAGTTAATGAAAATAAAAATAAAAACTGAAATTATTGGAAAAAATAAACTTTTTCATAACTCCAAAACTAACTAAAATAAAATACAAATGATCTCAAATTCATTTTAGTTTTAGTTTTTGATATACTAGGGTGAATATGGGCAAAGTGGGACACTTTGGGAAATTTTACTTGTCTTAACACTTTGAATTATGATCCAAATGCCACATAACCTAACATTATACATTTGAAGAAAGCTTAGGATGTCTTCAACTTTAGTCAAAAGCAAAAAATATTCAAAACTGGGAAGTAAAACCTTTGAAGACCCTCTTTTGACCAAATCCCAGACTTTTTTAAAGCAGTACTGGTAAAGTGGGACAGAGGAAAATTATTTTCTAGGAAATATCTACAAAGTATTTGGAATTAAGTTTTATATTTTCTATTCCACTTTCACATCATAACATTGTTAACTTTTACTTTTTTATAACCTTAACAAGATTTACCACAAATTTCTGTCATTTTCATTATCATTGCTTTTCCCGCCAGTGATCATGAAATGAGCTCTGCCACACATCCCAAAACAAAATAGATAAAGGGATAATTCACCCAAAAATGAAGTCTCATCATTTATTCACCCTCATACCATCCTAGATGTGTATGGCTTTCTCTCTTCTGCTGAACACAAATGCAGATTTTTAGAAGAATATTTTGCCTCTTTTGGTCCATATGATGCAAGTCAACTGGGCCCAAAACCTTGAAGCTCAAAAAATCACATAAAGGCAGCATAAAAGTAATCCATAAGTGGTTTAATCCATGTCTTCTGAAGTGATCTGATCTGTTTTGGTTGAGAACAGACCAAAAAAATTACATCGCTTCTAAAGACATGGATTAAACCACTGGAGTCATATGCATTTCTTTTTTTGCCACTTTTATGTGCTTTTTGGAGGTCTAAATTTGAGTCTCATATTGACTTGCATTGTATGGACCTACAGAGCTGAAATATTCTTCTAAAAATCTTCATTTGTGTTCTGCAGAAGACAGAAAGTCATACACATGTGGGATGGCATGAGGGTGAGTAAATTAGACTTTTCATTTTTGGGTGAACTATCCCTTTAATTGTTTACTCCACAAAGATTAGTATAATAATGATGTACAATCATTTAATGAAATACATATGGATACAATGTGGAAATGTCCTTTGTCACTTTACGCATATTCACCCTATATTATAAAATTTGCAACATATACAATCCACATTAAACATGAAAATACCACTAGATAGAGGTAACACTAGACTTTTAAAATTACACCAGTAAACACTCAGCTTTGGCAGCCATAAAAAAATAAAAAAATAATACTAAAACTAAAATAAAAATCTTAACTGAAACTACAAAGCACTGAGAATACGAAAACTAAACTAATACTAACAGACAAACTGAGAATACTAACAAAAACTAAACTAAATTGTAATGAAAATTGAATATAAAATAGAAATAAAAACTAAATTAAAAATCCAAAACTATAATAACACTGTTTTCTTCTATTGTATTAGTGTGTTCACTTTTACTGTTATGTAATTACTTCTTATTCTGTTCTGTTTCCTATTCTATTGTTTCTATTCTATTGTATTCTATTGGTGCGTTAACTTACTGTTACTGTTATGTCATTACTGTAGTTCCAACATGACGTGAAAGCACCGTACTATATTTCTTATTCTGTTCTGTTTCTTATTCTATTGTTTCTATTCTGTTCTATTCTATTCTATTCTCTTTCCTGTTCTATTGATTTTAGCAAGATGTTAACCCATACATGCAATTGCAAACAGTTACGTGACAAGTGTGTTATCAAGATGCAGTTTTATGATGTAGATGTCCCAAAACTGGTGTACTGTCTTACTACATACTAAAAAGCACTTTCCCTTCAACAGCAAAGTACATACATTCAGTGTGTAGTAGAAGTGTGTGAATAGGGATGCAACCATCACATACTGCTTATCCAAACGCTGTTCTTATAAATGATTATTCACACACACTCGTATATCTGTGGTGTTTTCACAGGGGTTACCCAGAGGATGGTGTTTGTCACAGCTGTGCCAAAGAATGTGCTTCATGTGAGGGGAAAGCCAATTACTGTCTGAGCTGTGAGGAAGAGTACCTGTATCTCAAAAACACCTGTGTGCTCCACTGCCCTTCCCGTCACTTTATTAAGGATGGAGTGTGTGAACGTTGTCCAGCTGGCTGTACTGAGTGTGACCAAACTGGCAAATGCAGCAGTGAGGATCTCAGATTTATTAGTTACCGATGCAATATTAGCATAGGCTTTAGAAAATGACCTTATTTAATACTGTATTTTTATTTGTTTATTTTTAAAAGAGCACAGCAGTGACCACCTTCTTGTTCAGCTGTCTTGTTCCCTTTCATTTTCTCCCTAGGGATTTCAAAACATTCTGCAATAAAGTGTATTAAGACTTGAGATAAATCGCAACATTACAAACTTCGATTTGAAGAAGAAAAATGTATTAATTTGAAACAAAGTCGTAGATTATAAGTATAACAACAATTATTTGTAAGTTTACTGCAAAATATGAAGGTATATACACAAATATATAAGTTGTTTGAGAGTTCAGGGAGTCTTGATTACTTCATTCGCAATGCTTCATGGGAGTGTGCAGTCACTGCTGACCTCTTTTGCCAGAGTTTGGGAAAAACCCTACTGTTGTGCCCTATTGCGTCCCAAAAACTGCCTGTGAAGAATACTGTGCAAATCAAATGTCTTGTTTATAGGGTTCCTCCTTTGTTTTTTCTCCTCTTTATAATGGACACATGCTAAAGTTTGGCACCCTTTCTCTCCATAATTATTTCTTTGTCTCGCTCATGCTCTTTCTCTCTCAGAATGTGCAGAGTACTACTTCCTGCATAAGGATTCCTGCAAGGATGACTGTCCTATGGGGTACTTCACGAATGTACAGCAGAAACTGTGTGAGCCTTGTCACAGAGATTGTGCAGCATGTGATGGACCTGACCAGGATGACTGCATCTCCTGCAGTGATTCCAGAGCTGTACGTCACAATGGACAGTGCTTAAATAACTGCCCGTCAGACAAATATCTGGACGGAACAGAGTGCCGAGGTATGATACACAGTCTGATTTATTTATAGGCTTTAATTGCCTTTAATTGACAGGACAGTGTGAATAGAAAGGAAAATTGAGTGAGATGGATAGGAACATGATGTAGGCCAGACTCGGAACTGCATCCCCATGGGAGTGCAACATGTTTTACAATGGCAAGAAAAAGTATGTGAACCCTTTAGAATTACCTGCATTTATGTTTAAATTTGTCTTAAAATCTGGTTTGATCTTCATCTAAGTTACAATAATAATCTGTTTTAACTAATAACACACACATTATTGTATTGATCTTGTACATATTCAGAATACATCATTCAAACATTCACAGTGTACATTGGAAAAAGTAAGTGAACCCCTAGGCTAATGACGTCATCAAAAGCTAATTAGAGTCGAGAGTTGGTAAACCTGGCATCCAATTAATGAAACAAGATTGGAGGTGTGGGTCAAAGCTACTTTGACTTATAAAAAACACTGAAACATTTTGAGTTTGAAATTCACAAGAAGCATCTGCTGACGTGGACCATGCCTTGCAAAAAAGAGATCTCAGAAGACCTATTTTTATTTTATATATAAAATCAAGCTTTTGACACTTGAGGGACTATTACACAAGGTGCAAACATTCATTGATGCTCAAGAAGACAACACACAACTATATACATACTATATGTAAATATCTGTAATGTAGATTCTGAAGAGCAGTACTAAATAAAAAAATCATATCTCTTATATTTGTATAAATGATGAAAGGTGTGTGAACATTTATGAGACAAAAGGGAATGCAAACTTATCTTCTTAACTATATATACTGTTTATTAAACCTTCAATTAATTATCAGCTGTCTTCCTTTTTTTCGGCTTTCTATCTTGTTTCTGAACAGCAATCTAAATCGAGCAAATCTGTGATTTGGCAACTAAAAACAGCCATTTGGCTCCTTAATGTTTCAGTTTAGTTTCAGTTTCCAAGTCATTTTTTTAAGTCTGGAGCCCTGACATGGACAGTTACTAAATACAGATATAAACAGGTCTAAAACATATCTTTATGATCTGATCGCTCAAACCACGTTCTTTTTTCTTTCTTTTTTTTCTTCTCATTTTTGCACTTTATCACAATGTAGGTATGTAGTAAATATCACATAATCACAGACCTTTAACAAGTGGGCACCTGGATCAGATGTTAATACCAGGTTTAAACAGGGCCAATGTGTTTGTGTCTTAGACTGTGACAGGTCCTGCCTGACGTGTTCAGGCCCCCACCCGTCCTCATGCCTCAGCTGCTGGCCAAACATGAGGATAAACGTTAACGGTCACTGCGAGTACTTCAGTGACTGCTCTCTGCGCTCATTCACTGATAAGGATGGACAGTGCAAGTCTTGCCACCGGAGCTGCTTTCGCTGTTCAGGCGCGAGCAAAGACCAATGCCTTAGCTGCGTCTCAAAACGCTTTCTACTCAGTAAGCCAAGTTCTGATTTTGCAGCATAAAAACATTTACTAACTTTTACAAGAAGCAGATATCTTCTTTAAATTACTCTGCATGTAACAGCCACAGTTGCACCACTTTTGGTAATATTGATTTCAGTCATTACAAGCTCGATTTACACTATGATTAACACTTAACCACAACATGCTTTCTTGTGTCCTGTCAGATAATACGTGTGTTACCAAGTGTCCAGATGGTTACTATGTAAATAAGGACAAGCAGGAGTGTGTTCAGTGCCATGTGAACTGTGCGTCATGCAGTGGGCATCACAGTAATGACTGTCTAACCTGTAAACCAGGCCTGCTGTTGCTTGGACACAGCTGTTTTCCCTCCTGTCCAGCAAGGTATCACCTCCTCACTGTCTAAAACTAATTTTGTTTTATTTGTAGTGATAGCTAAAGTGAGAATCAAGCTAGACTCTCAGTTTCATAAAACATTAAGCCAGGCACTGTAGCTTTGCAAGACTAGAAAATGTATAGATTAAACTAAACCAGCAGGATTTGCACAGTCATCATGACAAGGATGCCTCCCCTTTAACTCCTTCACCTCTAGGGGGAAGCACATAAGCACCATAAGCAATGAGGGTTGTCTTTTGTCCATTGAATTAAAACAATAGTCTGGAGTTTGAGCAATCTATTGTTTGGGTGGAGCCACACTTCAAGTTTTTCCTCTCTACTTTGACCACTTTAGATCTGTTTGAGGTATATTTCCTTGCTTTAAGTGGCTTAAATCTTGTTGGCCTGACCGACTACACGCAGTGCATGAGTTCAGGGTTGTAGAGCCCAAGACGTCTCCCAGAACACCTAAATGATACATACCCTTTCTGGTTATATACTGCAAACACTCATTAGTGGTGCATGCTAAGGTATTACTATTACTTTTGCTATTGCTATTACCAACTCGTCCTGCACCGTATGTGTATTCCTTCCAATTATGAGTCATTAAGAGTTTGTTGTTTTTTCTGGTTCAACTCATCCATTATTGTTCGTCTGAGGGTGTTTTCCCAGTGAACAGAGGGAGTTGTCATAAGACAGTCACACAAAAGGTCCAGATATACTTCATATTTTGTTTCAGTTTTTCAGAGAATGTATTTTTAACATGTGTATTTTGTCTTGCTGTACTGCTGTACAGTGCTGAAGAATTAATCCAAAGTATTTAGAGTTACCTTGAGTATTCTAATGGAATACGTTACAAATGACATTTTACAGCATGTATTCTGTAATCTGTAGTGGAATACATTTCAAAAGTAACCCTCCCAACCCTGAATATTAATTTAAATCATCATCAAGTGGTTAAACAGATTCTTTTACTGATCTCGTGTAAATTCTACTCATAGAATGAGGCATAAATCATTGATAACACATTTTAATGTCACATTTGTAGTCTTGAGCGTCCTCATATTTAACCTCCTGAGACACCTGCGTGACTGCTGTGTGCATGTTCCATTCCTCTTTTTGATATGTAACTAGTATCCCTTAAGAAACATGCAAAAAAACAAAAAAACAAAAACAAAACAAAACAAAAAAAACGCTTTTTTAAGACCAAATAGTTTTCCTAAAAATTGATGTCCACATATGTTGTGAAAAGTTGTGAAATTTTAAATAGTACCAAGCTATAGACAGTTTTATATATATATATATATATAATTTTTTTATTTTGTATTTTTTTTGTTTGTTTATTTTTCCAGGAGTGTTGGTTATTCATGTTTTACAGACATTACATCAGAAATCATCATAATTAATTCTGAAACAGGTAATGGCCAGCATAATCCAATCACTGCCAACCGTACCTCCAGTGTGCTGTTTGTCTGCACTGGTCTCAGAACAGTTTGAAATGCACCTTATTTTCAACTCCATATAAAGCCTCTGAAAGCAACATTTTCCAGTTTTTGGATGCATCTATTGATTCTCATTGTGAAAATGAACCGTAAATATAGGATATTTTAACTGAAACTGAGCATACAGTCCACGAATGTGGTCATTGTGTTTAACAGCGTGCCGTTTCACAATAAATTGCTCAAATTTTAAAAGTGGCATATCATATCTTTTGACTCAAACAGGTTTCAATGTAAAAATTTAATTAGGTTTCTTACCAGATGTAGTTTTGTTGGCGTTTCAACCAAACATAAACTCCCCTGTGATCGCCGCTATGTTGTTTTGTCACATGATTCAGTGCATTGAAATTGTAACCTTTACTGACAGCCCAGAGTGTCCTGAACTGAGATCAGTTGGTTTAAATTAAATTAAATTATGCGTCGCATATAGCAAAGACAAAATACAACATTCACGCATGTGGACGCGGGGTCGTACCACAGTGGTGTTTCGGGTGTCTGAATGTTTGCAAACAGTATGTTGTTGCACAGCTGTTTCAAACTTCTTTTTACCCCTGAATGAATAAGAACTTCTCAGGAAATATATTGGGGCCTTAACAGTTGCTTTGCAGAGTTATAATCATGTGCTAACCAAAGCAAATAAAATAAAATACATCTGTCATATAAAATGAAACATATTAAAACTTTATAGACAGTCTTACTATTTCAGTGGAAAGCTACCTTGTTGTCTACTGCCTACATAGGCAGCATCCAAACTGATATGGAGCTCTACATAGGCAGCAGCTCTATGCTCTATAATCAATTCTGTACCTTTTGTAACAACATTGGTCCCGCTTCGTCCACCATCTTGGATGGATTTTTTTTCCATGAGCTTGTTACAATGGTTTCTGAGAGTTCTTTTTCTATGAAGGATACATGCGTTGCAATGCGAAATTGCCGTGTTAGCAAAGGTATCTCAAATAAATGTCAAAAAGAGGGAAAGAAAAGTGTGAGAAAAGATCAAAAATAAATAAAATAAAAATAAAAAAACAGGCGGAGGAGAGAGGCTGCTCTGACCTTCAAGACTAGATAGGAAAGTCTAGGAAAGGTGTCCTTTAATGGACAGATTGGCTTTTCAAATGGTTGCTTCTTGAGGAAGGTATATTAGGGTAATCTGAGTCATTTTTTTGGGTCCCACTTTATATTAGGTGTCTTTAACTACTATGTACTGTACTAACATTTAAACACTTATAATACAATGTATTTATTGTGTAACTATATGTTGTTCTGAAAAATTCTCACATGATTTACTTTTGCTGCTACTGAGGTTGAGGTACGTGTTTGTAAAGAAGTAGGGTTAGGTTTTAGGGTAAGGATTGGGGTATGGTTAGGGTTATGGGGTAAGATTAACTGTGTGATTTAATGCAGGTACTTTAAGTACAATGCAACAACACATATGTACATAATAAGTACATTGTATCAAATTATTTAGTACAAATTAGTTAAAGACACCTAATATAAAGTGGGTCCTTTTTTTGCAGTCAACTTGCACTGTATTTACTGTGATTATCACCCCAACACTTCCCCAACAAATGAGACCTCAATTACATGGCAGGCCAGTTAAAATATGGTCATGTTCACATAGGCTTGCATGTGAGACAGAAAGAAATCCACACATCAGAATTTATACTTTTTGTGATTTATGCCAAAATTATTGCATATACAGTATATGTACACTTATAACCTATAAATGTATTTTTTCCTCAGTTTCTTTGTAAATGCTAACTATGAATGTGAGGCGTGTGACCATACTTGTGAGGAATGCACAGAAAGCAGCAGCTTCTGTGTCAGTTGTAGAGACGGATACTTCCTGTTGAGAAAGTCTGGCAACTGTCTGCATACATGCCCATCAAACTACTTTCCTGATACTTTGGACGGAGAGTGCAGACGATGCCACCCCACATGTGAAACCTGCTCTGGTAAAACCCATCAGCATGCAAGACCGTACAAGTTTTTTTTTTTTATATATATAACTGTTTTACATGATATAGTTATTTGAAACTGACAGTGCTGGTTAGTAACATTTTACAGGTAATCTGGATATATAATCTGATTATAATGACTTTTTATGGATTACATATTAATCAGGCAATGGAAGTTAATTGCTCAATTTATTGATCCTCTAATTTTTCTTTTTTAAACCTTAAATTAAATATAATTTCAAATTTAAGAAGACACAGGGCAAAAACATTACCATGCAATGTAAACTCTGCCTTCCAAAATGTTATATTTTGTCCACATATATAATTTTATTTTAAATATGAATAATTCACACCAGATTTTTCTGTCATCTTGGACAGAACATGCATATCAGTTAAAATGTGTTTTTGTATTTGCATGACCCTTTAAGTGGCTTTCTTCAATCAGTGACAGGCTAATAGAGAGTAAAACACAAAAAATCATATAAATATGTCTGATCTCTCTGCAGGCAATGGTGCGCTCTCCTGTACTTCATGTTACAAGGGGTTTGCAATGTTTGCAGGAATCTGCTCATCTACATGTCTAAGTGGACAATATCCCGTCCCCTTGAAAACCATGGTAAAATTTATTTTCAATCCATAGATTACGAATCAGGCCTCTGATGTACTTGTCCAACAATTTTAAAATGATTGTGATCATGATGATTGATTGTCTGTTTTAAGGCTTACACGATTATTATATTACGTTATATTAAAGCAATATCACACGAGCAAGAGTGCTGTATGGCCCTACATCAGCACAACTGTGATTTGGCTGCAGGTAATCACAGCCGTGCTGATTTTGGGCCATGCAGCACGATGGCGAGTGTGATATTGCTTATATACAACAGTTCAATAAACAAGTAATTAAAAAAAAAAAAAAGAGGAAAAACTAAGGACTGTCACAAAATACGCAGTTTGTCAAAGAACTACTTTCTTACGCAACAGATCAGGATCTGCCGTTGCTATTTCAAAAGATGCGCACAAGCCTCCTTTACTAATTCGAAAATGTCAATTTAGAACTAGTAACGACGGCTTGGGCTGTTTCTAACAAGTTATTGGAGAAATAACGGTATGTGTGTGTGTGTGTGTTTGAGAGAGAGAGAGAGAGTGAGCATGTGCGATTACCTGCGTCTGTCGCAACTCTCAAGCAGAGATGTTGTAGTGTGTTAGTCAGCTTGATGAAGATGATGTCATTTTGGTCAAATATGTACATCCTAAGACACACAGTTAGTTGCTTTTACACATCTGCGCTGCTTTTACACTTTGGTTTAGAGCCACAAACACAAGCGGAGTGATACAAACAGTGAAACGTCCGAGTGCTGATGGTGTGAGACATCAGTACTCAAAGAACATCTCTCGTCTAATCAGATTCGAGGCCCAGAACTAACTGTTGTATATTATATTATATTTATATTATATTATGCAATAGTAAAATATTTCAGACATATATTCTTCACTTTCACACATTTTTGTGTCACTGTTTGTCATTAACACTGGTTGTATGAACCCCAATGACCAAGAACATTTGACATCACACGATCATTAAATTAAAGTGAAAATGGAGCACATTGCATTCACTATCAAAATTCTCATTTATATTTTCACGGGAGTTTGGCGCAAACCTCCACAGACGGTTTGTGCATCACAGCGCTTCAGAAGCGGTTCATCTTTTCTGAGTGCGGTCAGCAGTGCAGCTCAGTGAGATGTTCAAAGTTCAATTGAATAAGACACCTTTATGCATTTATATATTCGCTTAAAGTTCCATTATTTGGGCAGTAAAATGTAATTGGAATTTGAAGTGCACAATTAGTAAGATCAAATAACCGTTATCAGATGATTATTTAATAATCGTGACAGGCCTAGTCTTTTTAAAGATTCCACAAAATCAATTAACAAGCACAGTTTTCTGCCCTGTGTTGATGTATTTCCTTTTAAAACAGGAAGTTGGGGCATGGCATATTAAAGGGCTTGTCCCTATTTTAAGTTCTCCAATATCCTTTGGTTTACATCACAGCCATGAACCATCTTGTGCTGCTTGCTAATGCTAGTCAGAAGTTTGTGGGATTAAGGGGAGGAACCTTATAATTTTAGAGAGCATTTGATTGGACAACAACTTTTAAACATGTTGAGTTATTCAAAGTTTTTCCTGAAAAAGAATGAAAGTTCATTTTGTCAGCGCTAAGTATACTAGCTAGGCTGACCAGACGTCCCGGTTTACCCGGGACACTGAAAAACTCAAATGCGCAAAGAATGTAGAGTAGTTGATTTTTCTTAGGAAAAGTAGACATTGTCACTGCTCAGGACAAATCAAAGACTCTTAAACAGTTACTGATCACTGAGAAAGCAACAAATCCATCATATTAAGAACAAAGGAAATATAAACTTTCAAGGATCATTTGTGTAAATTCAGTTACTGTTTTGTCTTGTGGAATACTGTATATGTGAGTATCTGTTTTACCAAGTAGCTTCTTCAGGGCAGTACTACATAAAAAACAAAATGCAGTTTTCATGATATATATGCAAAACTCCAGTTTTGATTTCATGGGGTCTTTAAACCCCTATTGTTTGTAGGGGTTTGTCTAAAAAAGAAATCTTGACATTTTTAGCTATTTAAACATATTCTTCTGGAAAGGAGCATCAATTTAACAATAATGACCTGAATCCCCACTCTTACTGATTTATGCAGTATCGCTGCTTTATAACATTCTTTGTGCTATGCACAGGATACCACATGTGCGAAATGTGACCCATCCTGCATTGAATGTAAAGGCCCTGGGTCTTACAACTGCACCAGGTGCCCTGCTCTACAGCGCCTCTCAGAGGATGGGAGGTGTCTTCCTTGCTGTGGAGATAATGTGGATTCCTCAAGATTCCCCTGGGAATGCTGCCATTGCCATGAACTGAATGGTAACCTCTAAATTAAGTCAGTATTGATAAGTGTTCAACCATTACAGGGCTTTCAGTGGCTGATATTTAGTAAGCAGGCTGGTCCTTGGCCATTATAATGCTGATATATTTATGATTTATATTTTCATTTAATGATAGTTAATGATTGCAAAGGAGACAGAATTTTCCGGAATTAGAATAATTTACAACATTAGTTCTAAACTAGTGGGTTGCAATGTCAAAAATCTCAAAATGGTCAAATATCGGTTGATTTATTGGCAAGGCCAATATATCAATCTATCACTTAAAATAGATTCTGTTTGTACAACCCCTGTGAACAAACTCAAAGTTCTTAAATGTGACCTTTCACCCCTCTTTTCTTAGATGAATGCATTGTCGGGCTGAACTACAAGCTCCTCAGCAAAGATCCGGTGCCTTCAGGTCATCCCGGCCTTGTTGTGTTCACAGTCATTTTTGTGCTGGTGAGCTTGTGGCTTGTCATTTTTCTTTTCCTGCATTTTCGAACGAGGATCACCTCAAAGCCCATCTTCAAATCAAACGGATATGCCAAAATCGCTGATGGCCCCTTTACCTCTGCAACCCTCAAAGACAGCATACAGACGGAGTACTGTGATAAAGATGAAGGCCAAGAGGATGAGGAAGAGGAAGATGATATTGTTTACATGGGGAGGGACGGGATAGTGTATCGGAAGTTTAAATACAGCCTGTTGGATGGGGAGGAGGAAGAGGAGGAGGTGGAGCTAGAGTATTATGACGAGATGTACACCCTCACCTAAAATATACTGTTGGAATGTATGAGTGCTCTTTAGCAGAAAGCATGTTTATTTGCTTTGTGCATATCAATACATTCAGAAAGTGAGGAATAAAGGGTTTATTGACTTTTGGCCATTTGATGTGTGCCAAACTTTAGAGTCAACATGAAATGCCTTTCGCAACCCATTTTACTTCAGTAACATGATGTAGTTGTGATTAAAACATAATATTCAATAATAAAATAATAAATTAAATATATATATATATATATATATATATATATATATATATATATATATATATATATATATATATATATATATATATATATATATATATATATATATATATATATATATATATATATATATATAAATATATAAATATATATATATATATATATATAAAATATATATATATATATATATATAAATTAAAAATTTAGTCAGTTTTGAACAATAGAAGTACAAAGAGCTGCTGTGTTTTGGTGTCATCAGTATTTGTGCTATTACATCATGCATAAGTTCCTGTTAAGTCCTGTGAATTAAATATACATTGTATTGATGACAGTATGCAATGACGTATACAGAGGAGTGTACAGGAACTGATTAATCAGGGTTTGTTTTTATGAGTAAGGAATTCAACATCATAGGTTTATCTCAGTTAAGTTGGTAAATTTGATTAAATTAATGTATCAGTCAATACATATAAACCAAGAACACAACACATTTCAAAATGTTGAATTTGTAAAAAAGAAATAATAAATATAAAATAAAATAAAATAATACTCATTCACTATTACAGGGAAGCAAAGATCAGACATTAAAATTATACAGAGCCTATGAAAGATAGAAAGCTGCTGTGTCTGAGGCAATTACAGTAGTATAGCAAGTAAACAAGACATCCTCATCTGCTTGATGGTGGAATATGTGATTTGGATCAGGTCTAATGTAAAATGTATGGATTTCTTGTTTCCCAGAGTTTTAAATGTTTTGGATTCATGTAAAAAAAAAATAAAGGTTTCTTCACTGCCTCTCCTTAAATTTGGTCTGATCTTAACCAAATTTGGGTCATATGATTTTCAAACCATGATGCACAAAAGTTCTCAAATTGATTTTTGCTATTCCCCTAGGAAACAAGCTAACAAAGCTGCAAGCAGGAAGTAATGCAATATCTTGGTAATGCTCTGCAAATTGAATTAATTAGTGTGCACTATGCCATAAGGATGTCTGGGCAATGTCATGAAAGTACTTGGCCTTAAGTTGATGTTTTTCTGCTACTCCTACAAAATGTTGCCAATTTCCCACCAAATCTGAGCCACATTAAAACTAACTTAACATTTTTCAGTATTCTGAAGTATTTTTCCCAATAGTGTAGCATTAGGAGTCATTTCCTTTCACAGCTCAACATGCACATATATTTTTGTTTAAAAAAAATAGCTAGAGCTCATTTATTCAAGGTGGATGGAATGTGGATGCAGCATTTATAAAGTATAACAGTAGTAGTAAAGTTGGGATCCACTTCTGTTATCAAAGACAAGTGTGTCTCCTCTTGATGGTCACCTCTTTGTTCCGTGGAAGCTGTAAGAAAACGATCAATAAGGTCAACAGAGAGAAAGTAAAAGTGTTGTAATGTTCCACGCAGTCTAAAAAAAATTGCATTGTAAAAGAACTGATGTACAATAATTCTTCATTTCTTATGCATTGTGAAAAAATGCACATTAAGAATTATGATAGTTATCTTAAATAGTTGACAGAGGTAAAACTGACTTGACTTGAAACAGATGCAAAGATGTTTTATTAAACAGATAATGTCCAGTATCTGTATTTCTGGTGTTTGTGATGGTGAGATCTCCAGTCTGGTATTTTTCAGCTGAAGTCTGTCTCTGAATCTCTCAACACCTTCATTTAATGAGAGCTGATTGGTCTCTCTATTGCATTTAGCAATGACAGTAAAAAAGGTTGAAGGACCAGATCCTTCCATATCAGCAAACTCCCACCGTAGCAGCTCATTTCGTATTTCAGCAACACTGCTTCTTAGAGTAACAGGTTCTCCCGCCAGCACTGTTATTCTCATCATTTTATCTGCACCAGCACCAAAAACATCTGCAGAACAATATAATGTTGGTCAATATATTTGTGTTCAAAACAGTGTGCACAATAGTTTAATTAGTATAAACCGTTATCATGGCTACTTGAAATTATCAGGGATCTTGTTAAACGTAACCTTTGGCTGATCACTTCTAACTTTAGGATCCACCAGAAGGAAATGCAGAGTGGCAGGTGCCACAAAGCCAGGAACAGTATAAAGTTTGTTTCCACATTTCATTCTTATCATTAGTTAATCTGTGTTTAGGAATAATTGTATCTATCCTTCTTCCTCCTCATTACCTTACAGTGATTGGACAGAGTTTCTGAATACCTCATAGGCGTTGTTGACATGTAAATGTTGACGGCAGTGTAAATGTGTTCGGCTAGCTGATGTCAGATATTTGTAGAGGTCCAGAACGAGTCAGTTTTGTTTTTTTTCCCCCACTGAGGGGTTTTAAGTACTGAAAGTTAGAGTGTTTTATTTTTATAATAACTCGAATCTTTTTCGCAAAAGATTAAGAAAAACTTTATTTCTCATGATATGAACACTTCAATGTTCAACTAAAGGAAATATCAAATTGCCTGGTATTCGATAGCATGTACATTACTGTTCTATATGCAAACAAAGAAACAGATCATAATGTGTTGTAATGCTGATTTTTACAAAGGAAAGCACACAGTAATTAAAAATCTTACCGTCATCTTGTTGACCAACGTCCTCCTCATGAATCAGACCTGTTTTAACAATAATCACAGACTTCAATAAAACTTTTTGTCAATTATGAATTCTAGCAATGGACAAAATACACAGTTATACAGGAATGTACTGCTTTGTAAATCACTTACCTCATGAGATGTTTCCTCACCTACTAAAAGCAAAGACAGATCATAGTATGTGTAAATGCTGATTTTTACAAAGAAAAGCATACTGTAATTGAAAATATTAGCTTCACCTTGTTGTTCAGTGTCTTCGTCATGAATCAGACCTGTTTTAACAATAATCACAGACTTCAATGAGACATTTTTTTCAATTATGATTAGTAAACTTTACAAGATGTATAGAAACTTACTGTTTTGTTCACTCTCCTGATTAGATGTTTACCCACCTACTTAAAGCAAAGAGAGATCTTAATATGTTGTAAATGCTCATTTCTAACATTTCCCCCCATTTCTCTGAGCATCTAAGTGTGTGTCAGTCATGCCCTGCACTTCTCATTTGCACCCCTACTGGTGTCTTTCTCTCCATATTTACCAAGGTAAACATTAGAACTGTTCTCACGTGTATCAGTAAATAAAATGATGTCAAAGTATGTAAGTATATTTATCCTGTATATCTTGTAAGTGCATTTCTTAGCTGAAAACTGTAACAGTACTTACAGGAGTTAACAATGTTCCTCTATGACCTGAAATTCCTTCCATTTACTGTATCTTCGATACTAGATTTATTGCATTACTTTGGCACTGATAATATAGTTAACGCCTATGGACTGAAGTTTGGGCAAAATCAAGCTCTGTGTGTGATTAAACTGAACTAAGACCACACCTTCTTATTTTACAAGAGAAAAATGGTTATAAACTAGAGCTCCATCCCAGACATATCAATTCTCTGTTTCTTCAGTCTAAATCAAAATAGCACAAAATCAGTTCTCTATTTATCACTGGTGTTCCTTTGGACTGAATAGACAAACTGAAGGAAGTCACATCACACATAACAGAGTCAGTGCACACAGTATTACAGTATCTTACTATCCTCCAGCGGAATATGATTTTGCCCCATATTCTGGCCTGTTTAAACAATAATCATTTGACAATGAATTTAAACAATGAAAGAGATCAAAGTAGCTTTTAGATTTTTTAAAATGAGGTTACAAAGTTACAGTAGTTTCCAATTTGACTTGTATATTTAAATATACTTTTATCTACTTGTGTTCAAATAGAAATATCTACTTTTGATAAATACAGCTAATTTGTTTCTCTAATATGTTTCTTTACATGTAAAACTTGCCCTCTTGTCCTGCTTGTCTAGAGTTCCTGTAGATGTAGTAAAAAACACCAGAAGCAGCAACAGAATATCAACACATATTGTAATTTTTTTTGTTTTGTTATTATTAACATTTTTATTGATTCATAAATTAACACAAAAAAACAACAACATATATATATATATATATATATATATATATATATATATTGAATCAATCACTTTAAACATTAAACCCCCACTATATACCCCCCCCCCCCCCCACGTGGTCAATACAATATAGACACACACACACACACACACACACACACACACGCACAAAAAAAAAACACAAAACTAAACTAAAACAACAACAAAAATAAAATTAAATAATCAAGTATAATTAAAAAAATTAATAAAAAAACAAAACTCTAAATTACTCCCTCCACCGCCCCTCCTCGAGATTCCCCCCAAAATGCTAAGTAATTACCCCATTTCTTATTGTAAGAATCCCTAACTCCCATCCTTATGCTCGACCCCTCCTCGAAGGCAGCCACTCTCCCCATCTCCGCACACCACCACGGGAACGAGGGTGCTCCATCTGACTTCCAACTCCTCAAAATAACCTGCCTACCAATCATCACACTGGTCAAAACCCAGTCCTTCATGTACTTATCCTCCAAATCCATGACCTCCCCATCTCCCAAAATACAGAGTCTGGGGCAGAACGAGACCTGAGTGCCCAACACATCACACACAAAACTTTGCACCTTCAGCCAAAATTCTTAGATCTTGCGACACCCCCAAAAACATGGGTGGTGTATCCATCTTCTGAATGGCATCGCCAGCAGATGGGTGTGTCCTTAAGACCAAGCCTATACAATTTAGAAGGGGTCCAATAAAATCTATGTGTCTTAAATTGTATTAGGCGAACCCTTGCATCTCTAGATGCAGACTTGATGTTTTTTAGAATCCTAGCCCACACTCCCTCCTCCAATAACAAATTTAAATCTTCCTCCCATAATCTTTTGAGAGAATTTAAATCTCCGTCCCCCAGACTCTGAATTAGCAGGGAGTAATACACTGATGCCTCATGACCCTTCCCAAAAGCAGCAATCAACACTCCCAGAGTATCTGCCACTCTAGGGGGGTGCGTGCTACTCCCAAAAACAGAGCAGAGCAGGTGGCGCAGCTGTAAATACTTATAAAATTGAGGTCTGGGAATCCCAAAATGTTGAATCAAATTTTCAAAAGATCTCAATACTCCACTCTCATATAGGTCACCAAGTGTATTAACCCCCCTCACAATCCACTCTGTCTAGCAGAAAGGGGACTTATTAATACATAGTTTAGGGTTCATCCATATGCTCAAGGCTATGTTTAAATAAATATCAAAGTTAAACACTCTGGACACTTTTGTCCATATCAAGTGTAAATGCGAGATAATGGGGTGTGACTTAACTTCTCCGATTAGTCTGATAGAAGGGCTTTGCAGTGGCAAGATAGGGTCAGGAACTTCCTTTTCAATACAAAACCAGAGAGGGGCTCTCTCAGGTGGAAGCGACCAATGAGCCAAATGTCTGAGACCGAATGCATAATAATAAATCAAAATCTTAGGTAGGCCTAGCCCACCTTTGTCAATCGACCTATGTAACTTTTTTAAATGTACCCTGGGACACTTTCCATTCCAAATGAAGGACTTCGCTATGCTATCAAATTGCTTGAAGTAAGAGAGGGGGACATCTATAGGGAGAGATTGTAGTAGGTAGTTGAATTTTGGAATACAATTCATTTTAATAATATTAACCTTCCCAATCATCGATAAATGTAATGAATCCCACCAACCCACATCGCTCGAAAACCTTTTTATTAAAGGATCAAAATGAACACTAACTAAATCACATACAGTGTATCCGGAAAGTATTCACAGCGCTTCACTTTTTCCATATTTTGTTATGTTACAGCCTTATTCCAAAATGGATTAAATTCATTATTTTCCTCAAAATTCTACAAACAATACCCCATAATGACAATGTGAAAGAAGTTTGTTTGAAATCTTTGCAAATTTATTAAAAATAAAAAATGAAAAAAATCACATGTGCATAAGTATTCACAGCCTCTGCACTTTTAATATTCCCTTCCAACTCCTCGAGTTCTCGTGCTTTGGATTTTTTCGTGAATGAGGCATACTGTGTGATCTGACCCCTAAGAACTGCCTTAAGTGCCTCCCAAGCCACACCCACAGAGGATACTGAGGACCAGTTGGTCTTCATATAAACATTGATTTCAGTCTTTAACATTTGTTGGAAATCAGGATTTTGCAAAAGAGATACATTAAGGCACCAACTACATGATTTATTTTTCTCCATATGTGGCAACACCTCTAAACTCACCAGGGCGTGATCTGAGACTAAAACATTTCCCATTGAGCAATCAACAACAGATTAAATGAGGGACTTAGATATAAAAAAAAATCTATTCTAGAATAAATCTAATGGACTGATGAAAAAAATATATAGTCCCTACCAGATGGGTTCAAAAGTCTCCAAATATCTGTAAGACCAAGATTTGTACACATCCTTTGAAGCGTCAGTGTTGTTCTAGGGGGCTTGCTCACTTTTGCTTCACTATGATCAAGGACTGAATCCATCAAAAGATTAAAGTCTCCTCCCAATATTATATCATGAGGGGTGCCAGCGGCTTGCAACATCCCTTCAAGATCTATAAAAAAGCCCTGATCATCAGCGTTAGGTGCGTAAATATTAGCCAAAATCAACCTTTGCCCCTGAATTTCTCATAAAACAATAATGACTCTTCCTAATTTATCTTTAATCTGTTTGAGACATTTGAATTGTAGATGTTTATTTATCAGTATAATGACTCCCCTACTCTTACTTGAACCAGCACTAAAGAAAATATGACCACCCTATATCTTCCCAAATTTTTCAGCTTCCTGCGGGGAAAGATGTGTTTCTTAAAGAAACACTATATCATATTTTTTACGTTTAAGAAAAGAAATAACCTTCCTTCTTTTTATGGGGTGCCCCAACCCATTTACATTCCATGTGGAGAGAGATAACCCACTCATATTAACATCTGACATATTGATATAATAGAAAAAAAAATTGTGTGTAAAAACAAGATTATAAAGACCACATTCCCCATTAGAGCAAAAATAAAACCCTGAACTTCCCCCCGAACAAAACAAACAGAAAAAAAAAATAAATGTGCGCATTAACCCTGCACACGACAGCGCAAACTGACGTCAATCCCTCTAAACTCAGAAGGTCCATGTACGCCTACGAGAGTCCCCGCGACAAACTTGTCATCGGATTGCTCAAATCCGGTGCTTCTGCACAAATTTTGTGAGGCAAAATTACATAACAGAAAATACTTTGTAAAACAGACCCCAGCCAACAGGAAGAATAAACACAAAGAACATGTAGATTCATTCACAGAACTGTCTCGAAGGTGTGTTCCTCCACAAAACAAACTCCAGCTGATATAAAGCCATTCAGTTTCCTCGGTCAGACTGACAATTGTTCAGTGAGCTGGCTGTTACGAGTGCAGCAGATGATGTAATCATTCCAATGTCTCACGAAAATACTCCACAAAAACAAACCATCACGAAAAGAAACAAAACAGGCATCCCAGTTCCTTGGATGATCAAGAGCCAAACTCACTCGGAGGCCACATAAGAAAAATACATCATGACTTACTCAACCCGTCAACTTTATAAAAGACGTCCATTAGGTGAGCATGTAGATATTTTGAGGTTATCCATATTGTCCATACTCAATCTGGCTGGGAACTTCAGTGTAAAAGCAATCTTGCGTCAATGCAAACGTTTTTGAAGGAGTCATGCCACAAAACAAACTCCAGCCGCTAGGCGGAGCCAACACAAAAAAAAACAAAAATGGCACCCAGCTTCCTCAGACAATCGAGTCACTGAACAGCGAGTCAGTCTACTAATATAAGAAACATCAAATGGCTTACTCACTCCAGTGTATCTATAAAGGAGAGTGCCTGTTTGGGACATGTAAATACTTTGCTGCCATCCCTGGTGTCTATTCTCAGTTTGGCCAGAAACATCAGTGCAAAATGATAGATGATCGCAATGGCACCGCGGATGGCTGCCTCAGTGTGAAGTTCCTCAGTTCTTTTGTTGTTTTTGTTTGTTTGTCCGGTGTTTAGTAATCTTTTTCCAGTCAGTTTTAACAGAGACAAACTGCTGAACATTCGACAGCATGTTCAGACAATCTTTTCACTGTTTTTTAATATTCAGACGTTTTGCTAGACATTTTAGTTGGAGGCGTGGCTTTGTTGTTCAGGAGACGCAAGTGAGGAAGACGAGCCGGTGCGCTGGTCAAACTGCGTCGGCGCGGATTTCGAACAGCGCTGCCGAGTATTCACTTAGCGAATCTCCGCTCTCTTCCTAACATAACGGACGAGCTACATCTCCTCACCTGCACAAACAAGGACTTTTTAACCTCTGCTGCCTTGTGCTTCACAGAAACCTGGCTGAGTGAAGCCATTCCGGACAGCACATTACATCTGCCGGGCTTTCAGCTGTTCAGAGCGGATTGCATCACGGAGTTAATGTTGAAAATGAGAGGCAGTAGAACATGCTTTTATATCAATGAAACTTGATGTACAGATGTAACAACGTTAAAGAGGATGTGCTGTCCTAATTTGGAAGCGCTCTTTATTAACTGTAAGCCTTTCTACTTGCCGCAGGAGTTTTCCTCGTTTATTCTGGTGAGTGTGTATATCGCGCCAAACGCGTGTTTGAACACAGCGCTGCAACAGCTGGTTGATCAGATCACAGACATGGAACAACAATACCTGGACTCAGTAATTATTATTCTTGGGGATTTTAACAAAGCAAATCTCACACGTGAACTGCCCAAATACAAACAGCACATCACGTGCCCCACCAGAGACAGGAACATACTGGATCATTGCTACACAACAATAAGGGATGCATATCGCTCTGTCCCTAGAGCAGCTTTGGGACTCTCTAGTCATTGTCTGGTTCATCTTCTTCCTACTTACAGGCAGAAATTTAAATCAACCAAGCCAGTAGTAAGGACTGTAAAGAGATTGACCAATGAAGCAGAGCGGGAACTACAAGCCTGCTTCGATTGCACGGATTGGAGTGTTGAAGCCACAGACCTGGATGAGCTCACAGATACTGTTACATCATATATCAGTTTCTGTGAAGATATGTGCATTCCTACTAGGACTTATTTGAAGTTCAACAACGACAAACCGTGGTTTACAGCAGAGCTCAGGCAGCTTCGTCAGGCCAAAGAGGATGCTTACGGGGGGGTGGGGTGGGGGGGGATAAAGTCTTGTACAATCAGGCCAGGAACACACTGAACAGGGAAATCAGAGTGGCTAAAAGGAGATACTCTGAGAAGCTGAAAAACAAGTTTTCAGCTAACGACCCTGCATCAGTGTGGAGTGGCATGAAACAACTCACAAATTACAGGACTCCTACCCCCAACCCTGTAGGGAACCAACAACTGGCTGACGACCTGAATGTGTTCTACTGCAGATTTAAAAGGCCCAGTCTCACACCCCACACCCACTCTGACCTTCACTTCACACAAACACCAACACTTCCTGCAACCCCCCTCCTCCCCCCTCCTGCTACTCAACCTGCACTTAAGATCTGTAAAGATGATCTGCGCTGCATCTTTCAGAAACAAAAGACAAGGAAGGCTTCAGGCCCAGATTGCGTCTCACCAGCGTGTCTTCGATCCTGTGCTAACCAGCTGGCCCCCATCTTCACACAGATCTTCAATAGATCACTGGAGCAGTGTGAAGTCCCATGCTGCTTCAAATGCTCAATCATTATTCCTGTCCCAAAGAAACCAAAAATTACAGGACTTAATGACTACAGACCTGTCGCCCTGATGTCTGTGGTCATGAAATCATTTGAGAGACTGGTGTTGGCCCACCTGAAGAACATCACTGGACCCTTTCTAGATCCCCTTCAATTTGCTTATTGAGTAAACAGGTCTGTGGATGATGCAGTCAACATAGGATTGCATCATATCCTGCAACATCTGGACAGACCAGGGACATATGCAAGGATCCTTTTTGTGGACTTCAGTTCAGCTCTCAACACCATCATCCCAGCTATACTCCAGAATAAATTACACCATCTCTCTGTTCCCATGTCTATCTGACAGTGGATTTCCAGCTTTCTGACGGACAGGCAGCAGCTTGTGAGACAGGGGAAACTCACTTCTTGCACCTGTACAATCAGCACTGGTGCCCCCCAGGGATGTGTGCTCTCCCCACTACTCTTCTCCCTCTACACCAATGACTGCATTGCCAAGGACCCCTCTGTCAAGCTCCTGAAGTTTGCAGATGACACCACTGTCATTGGCCTCATCCGAGATGACGATGAGTCTGCATACAGAAGGGAGGTTGAACAGCTGGCTGTCTGGTGCAGTCAAAACAACCTTGAGCTGAACACGCTCAAAACGGTGGAGATCATTGTGGACTTTAGGAGAAACACCCCAACACTGACCCCCCTCACCATTCTAAACAGCACTGTGGCAGCAGTGGAGTCATTCAGGATCCTAGGCACTACCATCTCATAGGACCTGAAGTGGGAGACCCACATTGACTCCATTGTGAAAAAGGCCTAGCAGAGGTTGTACTTCCTTCACCAGCTGAGGATATTCAACCTGCCACAGGCGCTGCTGATGCAGTTTTATTCAGCAGTCATTGAGTCTGTCCTCTGCACTTCAATAACTGTCTGGTTTGGTTCAGCTACGAAATCAGACATCAGAAGACTACAAAGGACAGTTCGGACTGCTGAGAGGATTATTGGTTGCCCCTGCCCCCCCTTCAAGGACTATACACTTCCAGAGTGAGGAAAAAGGCTGGAAAAATCACTCTGGACCCCACTCACCCTGCCCACTACCTTTTTGAACTGTTGCCTTCTGGCCGACGCTTCAGAGCTCTGAGCACCAGAACCATCAGGCACAGGAACAGTTTTTTTCCCTCAGGCTATCCATCTCATGAACAGTTAAATTGCCCCATTGAGTAATAACTATGTGCAATACACAGTTTAGTCTTTTTTATATTTATCCAACCTCTTCTGCCATTTCATTCCTCTGAGAAAAAAACAAAAAACATTTGCACTGTACATAACAGATTTGTATTTGCACTGTACATAACAGATTGTATAAGATTTGCACTACCCATGTGTATGTGTGTATGTATGTATGTGTGTGTCTGTACGAATGTGTATAATTCCTTTTATTTTTTATTATTATCTATGTCTTGCTGCTGTTTTTGTATTGTTGTACACTGGAAGCTCCTGTCACCAAGACAAATTCCTTGTATGTGTGAGCATACTTGGCAATAAAGCTGATTCTGATTCTGATTCTGAAAAGCGATCTTCCGTTGATGTAAGAGTTTCTTACATTCCTTGAACTAATCGCGTTTCTCTCTTGTCGAACTCGCAAAGTCCGGGAACAAGAAAATATTGCGACTCCTCCAAGAAAGCTTTCCCTTGCTCCTCGCCTGGCGCAACATGAGATCTTTATCGGATGATCTCAGAAATTTGGCCAGAATTGATCGGGGCCTGTCTCCCCCAGCAGATCTGCGAGCCGGGACTCTGTGAGCTCACTCGATTTCCAGATTATGTCCTGTCATGTCGAGCAGACTCGGGAAGAGCTCGTCAAGGAATTTCACCATATCTCTGCCCTCTTCATGTTCAGGAATTCCAACAATTCATATGTTATTCCTTCGGTTCATATTTTCGAAATATTCAAGTTTTTCCAAAATGTGTTCCAAGTCTGTTTTGGATGCAGATTAGCAGATAATTCCCTTTCCGATGACTCCAGATAATCGATCTGTTTCTCAACATCTGACACTCTTTTATTTAAAAATTTTTTATTTGGATTTTCCCCTTTTCTCCCAATTTGGATTGGCCAATTCCCAATGTGCTTTTAAGTCCTCTTGGTCACGTAGTGATTCGCCTCAGTCCGGGTGGCGGAGGACAAATCCCAGTTGCCTCCGCGTCTGAGATCGTCAACCTGCGCATCTTATCATGTGGCTTGTTGAGCGCGTTGCCACAGAGACATAGCTTCACGCCACCCACCGCGGCATCCACGCTCAACTCACCACGCGCCCCACTGAGAACGAACCACATTATAGCGATCATGAGGAGGTTACCCCATGTGACTCAACCCTCCCTAGCAACCGGGCCAATTTGGTTGCTTAGGAGACCTGGCTGGAGTCACTCAGCACACCCTGGTAGCCAGCGTCTTTACCACTGAGCTACCCAGGCCCCCACATCCGACACTCTTGTGACCAACTCAGAGAATTTTGTTTCCATCGCCGTAATCGATCGACGTATCAGCAACAACCTTCGTCAGTATCACCGAGATGTTGGACAGTTGATGCTGAATTTCTTCTCCCGACATGCTTTCTAAATCGAGTCCCCGGCTCGCAGTCCCGTCAGAGGCCTCAGCTTGAACACGTAAGTGTCTTTTTTTGACTTTGCCATGTTTACCTCAAAGAGCAAATATAACTGTGTGTATCAAATATCACCAGATTATAACATGAAAATACTTAAAAAACTTGCATAGTGCGCAGAGCTAGTCGCTCACACATCTGCTTCTCCCATGGCGTCACATGTCCCCCCGGGATTCTACTACTTTTTTCAGGAGAGAATCAATGGCGTTGGGTTCTGATAAGGTGGATTGCAAGTTTTTACAGGCTAGGCTAGAATCTGGTTAACTTTGTAAATTGGGATCAAAACCTTTGACAGTTGACAAGACCTGAAAGGAAATAGTGTGTAAATTACTCGTCTGGATGAGTTTTTAATTCTTGAGACATTAATGGGAGTCGAGAGATATCTTTTAAGTTGTTTATTTTCTCTTGCGGAGGACTTATACACGGGACATACAGGGCAGGCGTGGGCGCCGCCGCAGTAATTGCAGGTATGCAAGAATTGACAGTACTGTCTATAACATCTTTATTTATTAAATTTGTTGCAGATTTGGCGACTTTGATTGAAGGCAGTGGAGTGATTTAAATTTGATCTCGATGAGGTGCTCTCATTCCTGGACTGTGGTATGTAGGGCCCTCCAATAAGGACACTGGTTCCACTGTGTGACTCTCATAGCGCATTTGGTGGATTTGACGGTGTGGGAGGGAACTGCTACCGGAGTAGCTGTAAAGAGAGTGTAGGATGGAGGCTTTGTTGGGTTTTGGCAAGCATTGCTGCTGCAGGGGAAAGTGGTGGCCGTTACCGCTTGCGGAGGTAACTGTGCACTATGATAGGCCCCTGTATGAAGGAGATTGGAGAGTGGGGGAGGAATGTTAAGAACTGGGCTGTAGGAGGTCAAACCCGGAGCAGTTGTTGTTTGTGAAGGTGGTCTCATGCTGGTGTCCTCTCCGGGAACAGGTTGGAGAGGGACTGGAGGGATAGCAAAAAGATTTTGATTGAGGAGGGCTTGGTTAGGGATGGACAGGGCTTAAACATTTTGGTTTTTCTGTCTGAGCATAGTGGTAGGATCTGGAACTGAGGCAGTTGCAGAGTGAGCAGGGAGTCCAGGAGGGTGGGAGAAAGGGGCGTTGTTGGTTACGATGGAAACGGGAGCTTGAGGGAGCGCTGACGTGGCAGCGATGGCTGCACTGCTGTTTGAGGAAATGAATGGGTCAGGAAATGGCAATACTGTGTTAGCTCCTTGCGAGGTGGAAATGAGTTTTGAGCAACGGGAGGGGTAACTAGAGACTTTCTTTGGCAAGGTTTTGGGGGTTCCTGGTGGAATTTCTTGGCTGCTTTGAGTGCTGGAATAAAGTTTGTAGAGTTGGGCTTTTTAATTTCCGTGAGAAGGGGATATTTGCGATGGCGAGAGCATGACGCAATTTGTTAACAGTTCATTTTGAGATCGGAGGAATGGAAGGAATTGAAGATGGTGATGCTGTAGCTGAAGTCCTCAGAGTAACTTTGGAGCATGGAGGCCTTGATGGAGGAGGAGAGGAGCACTTTCTGGAGAAGCACCTTGGGGAATCCAAAGGGGAGCGTCGGGCTTGGTGACCTCTGTCCCCGTCTTTGGGATAGGAAGATGAACTTGTGTCAGAAGTTAAAGTTGTAGAATAAAACAGCTTTTATAAGGTTACTAATATGACTGGAGTCTTAATTTTAATGTGACTGGTCATGATTTCCTACATATATTGCAAAATCACAATTCTTGTCTTCAAGAGTTAAACATTTTTAATGAGGAAAAAAAAAAAATTTCTGAGATTACTGAATTTAAAAGTAAGTTAATCTCTCTCTCACTTATACAACCCTGATTCGGAAAAAGTTGTGACAGTATGGAAGATGCTAATAAAAACAAGGAGTGATTTGTAAATTCTATTCACCCTGTGCTATATTAAAAGCACTACATTTGATGTTTACCTTGTGAATAATTTTTTTTTTTAAATCTTAAATTATTTTGTATAATGATTCAGTTTTAAATCCATTAAAAACACAACAAATTTTTGTTCTGAATCCCAAAAGTAATATAAAAGCTGTGATCTGTTCCTATTTAGTATTTTCTCCAGGTGTGTTTGGTGTTGATTCAGATTAAATGAAAAAAGTATCAGTGATGGAGGCCAATTCTGCCAACCTACACACTGATATTACTGAAATACAGGGAGATTATATAATACTGTGGAAGTTTTGAGCTGAAGGCGCTCATATTGCTGAAGTTAATATATCAGCTAAAATAATTTCTTCATCTGAAAGCAATAAAGGATTCAGAGACAGACTTTATCTGGATGATCAGACTGGGTCTCTCACCATCACAAACATCAGAACTGAACACACAGGACTTTATAAAGTACAGATTACTGGAAATAACTTTTCAAGGAAAATGTTTAACGTTACTGTTTATGGTAAGTGCGGTATTCCAGATGCAAAATTCAAAACACACAAAAATCCTGCTGACTTCAATTTTTTCTTTATAGGCTGAACTGCATGCTTGTCATCTGCAAGTGTCTTCTAATGATTGAAATTTAAATGCAAATTACAATGTAATTTGTCCCGTAATATGTGTATCAAAATTAAATATTAATCTATTATAATTGTAGAGAGAGGAGTGAAGATCAGGACTGTCTGTGTCATACCTCTCACTGAACACATTAAAAGCACTGAAAAAAGACTATTTACTGTTGATTTGATTTGCTCCTATTTCTCTTTATTATCATGTTTTCCAGCTCTTCTGCCTGTTCCTGTCATTGCCAGTTACTGTCCACAAAATCCTTCATCATCAGGAAGTTCATCCAAATGTGTGTTGCTGTGTTCAGTGACAAATGACACATGACTCTCTCCTGGTACAAAGGAAACAATTTACTCTCCACCATCTGTGTCTCTGAACTCAACAGCAGCCTCTCCCTGGAGGTGGAATATCAGGATAAAAACACCTACAGCTGTATGCTAAACAATCCCATCAGCAACCAATCTTAACATCTAAACAATAATCTGTCAGCCATGTTCAGTTAGGTCAGCAGTGATGTTCAAACTCATTAAAGCCTTTAGTGGTCTAAAGTCAAACCTAAGTATAACACACTGTTCATGTTTTGTCCAAACTACTCAGTTGAGCCATCTGTCTAATATGATGGTGGTCCTCTGCGTACCGTCAAAACAGCGCTGACCCACTGAGGCATGGACTCTACAAGACCCCTGAAGATGTCCTGTCAAGACATTAGCAGCAGATCCCTCAAGTCCTGTATGTTGCGAGGTGGAGCTGCCGTGGATCGGGCTTGTTGGTCCAGCATATCCCACAGATGCTCAATCGGATTGAGATCTGGGGAATTTGGAGGCCAGGGCAGCACCTTGAACTCTCAATCATGTTCCTCAAACCATTCCCGAACAATGTGTACAGTGTGGTAGTGTCCACTGCCATCAGGGAATACCACTGTAATGAATGGGTGTACCTGGTCTGCAACAATGATTAGGCAGGTGGCATGTGTCAATTTGACGTCCACGTGAATGGCCAGACCCAGGGTTTCCCAGCAGAACATTATGCAGAGCATCACACTCCCTCAACAAGCTTGTCGCCTTCCCATAGTGCACCCTGGTGTCATCACTTCCCCAGGTAAACAGCGCACATGTACACGACCGTCCACATGCTGTAAAAGAAAACGGGACTCATCGGACCAGGCGACCTTCTTCCACTGCTCCAAGGTCCAGTTCCAATGCTCACGTGCCCATTGTAAGCACTTTTGATGGTAACCAGTGGTCATCATGGGCACTCTGACCAGTCTGTGGCTATGCAGCCCCATGCGCAGCAGGGTGCGATGCACTGTGTGTTGTGACATATTCCTCCAGTAACCATCATTTAATGGTAACATTTTCTGTGACTTGTGCCACAGTAGACCTTCTTTTGATTCGGACCAGACGGGATAGCCTTAGTTGCCCTCGTGCATCATTGAGCCTTGGGCACCCAACACCCTGTCGCCTTTTTGTGGTTTGTTCCTTCTCGGACCACTGTCAGTAGTTACTCACCACTGCTGACTGGGAGCACCCCACAAGCCTTGCCTTTTCAGAGATACTCTGACCTAGTCGTCTGGCCATAACAATTTGGCCCTTGTCAAAGTCACTCAGGTCTTTACTCATGCCCATTTCTCCTGCATTCAACACGTTGACTATGAGAACTAATTGTTCGCTTACCATCTAATCTACCCAGACCTTGACTTGTGGCCTTGTTAGGAGATGATCAACGTTATTCGCTTCACCTGTGAGTGGTCATACATTTTTGGCTCATCAGTTTATGGTAGTAAAATTAACGAAATGGGGCCCAGCACCTATTTAGTTTGGAAGAGTCTGTTTGGAAGAGTTTGTCGAAAGGTATTGTTGTGTTTCAATGTTGTTGGTTTTTATATGGAGTGACTATTTGCACTAGGTTTAAATAGCACCTGCCACACAGTGCAGCTATTTGCACTCCGATAGTCAAACTGCACCCCCCCCGTGTTGCTGCAGTGGCGTGTGTAATGACAGTGTGACGTGCCCTTTTTGTGTGGATGACCTGGGTTCTAATCCACTTTTGTCACACTTCTTCAGATCCTGTTTATATAATAATAAATAAAAATTAATATAAAGGTTAATTTCCTCATAGTGATTTGGTGACGTGATGGTCGGGAAGTTCAGAGAAAGGTTTGATCCATGTTTATTTTGTGTTTACTATGATTTTACTACAAAATACTATGGTGATACTTTGGTTACTGTAGTAAAAACCATAGTACATTTTTGTAAGGTAAGGTTAGGTTAAGGGGTAGGGGTTGGTGTAGGGTGTCCGTGGGACTCTAAAAAAACACAATAAACAAGTTACAGGGATGCTGTATGTTAGTGTTTAATTAGATGTGCAAAGCTTTTGTTTACACAGTGTAAATAGCATCTGCCTTTTTTATTCCCTCAGACTGTCCAGTGTAGTGATGATGTGACCCGGTTGGTCGTCTCTGCTGTGGCTGCTGTTGTCATTCTGGTTTATGACATCAGATCCAAGAGTTGAACAGAAAAGAATAGCTCAGTAATCACTATTAAACAGTGATAAACAATTGCAAAATTGGAATACACTGTCTCTCTCTTCTCTCACTTTTTCTGTATTTTGATAATTTTTTTAACAAATTATTATTATTATTATTGTTAAATCCAAACAAAGAAATATTGTGTGTGTGTGTGTGTGTGTGTGTGTGCAGAGCATCTGTGTTTGTAGTGATAATGGTGTATTTTATATTTTTAATCAAAATATTCAAATGCCAATAAAGCAGGTGGATGTTCAAACTGGTAAAAGTGCTTACTCTCATATTACTTACTTCTGTGGACCACAAAAAGTAAATTAGTAAGGAATATTCTGGCCACAGAGATGGCTGAACATTACAGTAAGTGGAGATGAAAAAAAAAATTGAGAGTTTTGGGACACTTTGCTGTATATCAGTCATGGGACAAAAGTGTGAAGAGTGAAGACGATAGAACAGCTTGCAAATTTGCAAAAAGTATATATATATATATATATAGTAATCTTTATTTTTATGTAATAATAATAATTAGAAGAAAAACAAAATTGCCAGTAGAGTGTATGTGCATACACACTAAGTTTGGGGACAAATTTGTCCCAAGTCAAAACATTTCTTTAGGGTGTCCTCATTTGGAAAAACAATCTATACATAAATTAAATCATGTTTTTTTTTTTTTTTTTTTTATTCTAAATGACTTATTTTCATTTACATTAACTGTTAAATGCCATTTAGATAAGTAATAATGTACAGATTTTGCTCTTATAGAATGAAATTGGTACTTTTATTCACCAAAGTAGCATTCAACTGAACACAATGTATAGTCAGGACATTAATAACGTGAAAAATTAATATTACAATTTGAAAAACTTAAACTTAAAACTAAAACTACTTCAAAGAATTCTCATCAAAAAATCCTCCATGTGCCGCAATGACAGCTTTGCAGATCCTTGGTATTCTAGCTGTCAGTTTGTCCAGATACTCAGGTGACATTTCACCCCACACTTCCTGTAGCACTTGTCATAGATGTGGCTGTCTTGTTGGGCACTTCTCACACACCTAACAGTCTAGCTGATCCCACAAAAGCTCAATGGGGTTAAGATCCATAACACTCTTTTCCAATTATCTGTTGTCCAATGTCTGTTTCTTTGCCCACTCGAACCTTTTCTTTTTGTTTTTCTGTTTCAAAAGTGCCTTTTTCTTTGCAATTCTTCCCATAAGGCCTGCACCCCTGATTCTTCTCTTTACTGTTGTACATGAAACTGGTGTTGAGCAGGTAGAATTCAATGAAGCTGTCAGCTGAGGACATGTGAGGCGTCTATTTCTCAAACTAGAGACTCTGATGTGCTTATCCTCTTGTTTAGTTGTACATCTGGCCTTCCACATCTCTTTCTGTCCTTGTTAGAGACAGTTGTCCTTTGTCTTTGAAGACTGTAGTGTACACCTTTGTATGAAATCTTCAGTTTTTTTGGCAATTTCAAGCATTGTATTCAATGATTGACTGGTGAGTTTCTAGAGAAAGCTATTTCTTTTTTTGCCACTGTTGACCTAATATTGACCTTAAGACATGCCAGTCTATTGCATACTGTGGCAACTCAATAACAAAAAGACAATGTTCTTCATTTAACGAACCAAATAGCTTTCAACTGTGTTTGATATAATGACAAGTGATTTTCTAGTACCAAATTAGCAATTTAGCATGATTATTCAAGGATAAGGTGTTGGAGTGATGGCTGCTGGAAATGGGGCCTGTCTAGATTTGATCAAAAATTACTTTTTTCAAACAGTGATGGTGCTGTTTTTTACATCAGTAATGTCCTGACTATACTTTGTGATCAGCTGAATGCCACTTAGGTGAATCAAAGTACCAATTTCCTTCCGAAACAGCAAAATCTGTACATTATTCCAAACTCCTGGCCCCTAGTGTATGTTATTGAGGAGAGAGTGCACAGTGCATACTGTCAGAAATGTAGTGTGATGTAACATGGTACAGTATTGAATGATTTACATTTTCATGTACCACAACATTTACAGGTAGCCTACTTACACAAAAAACACCATGGTACTTAACCTTTTTAAGTGATGGTAAACTGCAACCTAGACACAATACTTCAAAGACCAATACTGAGCAAACCAATTGAATAAAGGTCCACTACCTCAAATTAACACACTTGTTCAGAGGATTCTTTTTTGTGACATCAAAGCTGTCAAGCAATGAATGACAAGATTCTTTATGTATATAGCTCTTTTATTACAGTTAAGCAAGCAATTATATAATTTATGTGACATCAGAATTAAAGCGTTGCCCTATGATGATAACAGATTACTGGCATTTACAGGATAAACAAAGAATTTTTGTTGCTTAATGCAAATGTTGGTGTCACTTATAACCTTGAAGGAATGCTTGGTTGTGCACTGTATGTTAGTATTTAGATTTTAGTTTTTACACATTTAAGGCACTGACATGACCTACAAAGCAAACTATTCACACAGTACTGAAACATCGAGGATGCAGTTGTCTAACAGGTCTAAACATCCCCTGATGGCAAAGATTAAAAAATGTAGCATGGCAAAAATTTTGAGGTCTTAAATAGTGTCATCTTCCTGAGTCCATCTCACAAAGAATTCTTGTAGTCTGATGCCAAACCAGCAGCATTTTACTTGTTTCAAACGATTGAAACACAACAAGGAGAAAGTGTTAAATCAGATTAAGCGTTATGGATCTACATGAACTAACTCTTACTGTCTGTTGAGTCTCTTCAAAAACAGTTAAATGTTTAACCAGAGTAAATGGAAAAAAGTAAAAAAGCAGAAGTTATTTTAGGTGAAGGTTTAACACTACATAGCACATAATAGGGCTTTTGTACACACTCTTAAATATTTAAAAGACCATTATCATTCATTCAAGTAATAATGTACAGACAGAGTTGCCATTTAACCACCGTCTGACCAGTTTTGCATTTGCAGTATGACAAACTGGGCTTTAGCTCTCTTTATCTCAACCTTGGACTTCCATCTCAGGGCACGGTTCTCTGAGAACCATAAAAACGACTCATTTTGTCTAAGTGAGGATGAATTCCAATTTCAGCTATTCTTGAAGTGAGTAGCTTAATCCTTTTCCAAGTCTTTGCTGAACAACAATTAAATCATGTTGTAACTAAGAACAGTGGAATTTTGTTGCCAAAAGAGAAGAGAACACTCTCTGACTTTCACATGATATCACTGCGAGGGGACTTGATATCACTGCGAGGGGACTTGATATCACTGCGAGGGGACTGTGGTAAACATGAGTGCTGTGAAGGGGAGTTTTCTTTCCAGGACAGGGTTCATGTGTAACATGATGCTAGCAATTTTTGTGACGTTCTTCGTTATGTAACTCGAATCCCTCTTTGTGTATCATACACAGACACTGAGAAGGAAAACACGATAATAACAGGTTTTACACATGCATCTTGCGTTTAGCGCCTGCACTTAACCAAAGCACAAAACTGGGACATAAATCTTATTTAAAATACAAAAATAACAACAAAATGCAAATGAAATAAGATGGATTTTTCTAGAGGTCATTAGAGAGAAGGGACAGTGAGTACAGTGTTCAATTCAATGACCGTTCATGATCTTATCAGATCTGGTTGTTGTGGATACTGATGTCTTGAAAAAGTTATCCTCTTTCAGTTTCAAGTGCTCAGGCAGGTCCAGGTTTCTCTTCGCCTCCTCAATGTCACTGTGGATTGCTGCTATCAACTCATCTGTGAGGAAGACAAAACTTTGAGGGTTTGTTTGGGTGGGTGTACAGGGTGTTTTGGCCTCAGTGATTTCATATGACGTGGGAGTAACTTCAAGATTGCACTTCAGTGTATCTTACCAAGTGATTTGAATCCTCTCTCAGGACGAATGTAGCCCGCCATGGCCACACTCAATATCTGGCCGTAAAAATCTTCCTTAAACGTGTGGATCACATGTGTTTCCTGTCACACAGAAAAAACAGAGCAATAAACTTTGGACATTAGAGACACGGGATGGCTCATTAAAAAGTCAGAATAGCCATATATTCATCAAAGCCTTTAATAGACAACAGACTTTCGGTTTCAACACATGACACTTTGACATTTCCTATTCCAGTTATGTAATAATACTCCGTGTTTAAGGAATTCACATACACTACCACTCAAAAGTTTGGACACACCTATTCACTGATTATTATAACTATTTTACACATTTTAAAATAATAGTTAAGCCAAAACTATGAAATTACATATATTTAAGAATGGGCATTATGTAGTAGGGACCAATTTTTTGTTTTGTTTTACAGAAATCAAAACTCCGGGTTTAATACAAGTTAAGCTCACTCACCAGATTTTATGGCATAATATTGATTTTGACTCATCCCTCCAAAAAAAAATAAACAGAGGTTACAGTGAGACACTTACAAAGGAAGTGAATGGGGCCAAATTTAGGAGGGTTTAAAAGGCAGAAATGTGAAGCTTACACTGGGCCAAGAACCTTTTACATGAGAGCACATGAAAATATATCCTTTATTTATTTAGTTTTTAAGTGAGATTTTGTTCTATGTTTCATGACCCGTGCTGTTGAGAAAACTAGTTTAGTCATCTTTAAATGAAAATATGAAAAATCTAAATAAAAACTGAATAGGTGTCTCCACATTTTCTGTGCTTGACCCCTAATAAATAGCCTGTAGCTCCTAATACATTTTGTGAAGGTACAAATACAGAATCTGTTTCTGTGTTAAACTAAAGTCAGAGGAACTGATATAAAATTGGCTTAAAAGTATACATTTATTGGTAGGCTGTTTGTACATGTGAAAATGTGAAAACACTATATGACAATAATGCTAACATTAAAGTTAAAATATAATTTGAGAAAAACCATGATGTAAAAACATGCGGTAGATAGTGCTTGTGTTATATGAGGTGGAGAGGTTGAAATGTTGCAGAAGAATTTTTAAAGGAATATTCCGGGTTCAATACAAGTTAAGCTCAAACGACAGCATTTGTTGCATAATATTGATTACTATAAAAATTAATTTCGACTCGTTCTTCCTTTTCTTAAAAAAAACACAGTGAGGTTACTGTGAGCCACTTACAATGGAAGTGAATGGGGCCAATTTTTGGAGGGATTAAAGGCAGAAATGTGAAGCTTATAATTTTATAAAAGCACTTTCATTAATTCTTCGGTTAAAACTCATGTATTATTTGAGCTTTAACCTCCTGAGACCACACGTCCACATGGATGGAGATTATGTTTTGGCTTCACTATACACAATGCATTATTTAATTTCATGTAAACCACCTGATCTCAGTTCAGGAGACTCTAGGCTATCATTAAAGGGTTAAACTTGCAACATATGGAGTCATGTGACAAAACAACTTGCTGCCGATCTCAGCTGAGTTTGTCTTTGGGAGAAACGGCAACAAAACTACATATGGTAAGAAATCTCACTGTTTTCAAATTAAAACCTGTTCGAGTCAAAAGAGTGGATTCTCTAGTTTCATCTGATATGCCATTTTAAATATTTCATCGTTTTATCATGAAATGGCACGCTATTAAACACAAAGACCACGTATGTGGACTATAGGCTCATTTTCCTTAAAATATCCTATATTCACTGAGCATTATCACATTGAGAATCAATGGATGCATCCAAAAGCTGGAAAAATGTTGCTTTCAGAAGTTTTATATGGAGTTAGGATGAAAATAATGTGCATTTCAAACTGCTCTGAGGCCAGTGCAGACAGACAGCACACTGGAGGTTAAGCCATTCACTAAATAGGGAGCAATGGAGCATCCTAAAGCTTTCCTATGCAGCCAAGTGCATTCACTCCTTACATCTGGTAAAAAGTTCAGTTTCAGGCAGCAGATGATGTTTGGACCACTCAACATGTTTGGCAGACATGAGACAATGATAATCAGTACTTACAGTACAGTCTATAGCTTGGTATTATTTAAAATTTCACAACTTATTTCCGCTGTCCACATATATGCACATACATTTTTAGGAAAACTATTTGGTCTAAAAATATATATATATTTTTTTTTTGCATGTTTCTTAGGGGCTACAAGTTACAAATCAAAAAGGGGAATGTAAAATGCACACAGCAGTCATGCTCGGGAATTAGCAGGGTAAAGTTGTTTAATTGTAATTTTTATGGTCGTTTTAGGGTTTACGGCATTTCGTCGTCATGGCAACAAAGCTGTAAAATTGGATATAACTTTACACAAAGGTTAGTAAGTGATTAAATCACACTAAAATCATGTTATCACACATTGTTTAAGTCTTGTGGCTATACTTTTGAAACAGTGAGTATTTAAAGTTTTATGGACTGGCCCCATTTACTAGCCTCAATGTAACCTCGATTTTTGCTTTTTTTTTTTTTTTAAGAAAAGGAGGGACGAATCAAAATAAATTTTTGTGGTCAACATTATGCTGCAAATGCTGTCTATTGAGTTTAACTTGTGTTGAACCAAGAACATTCCTTTATATCCATCTGGGATGCTTTATAAACAGTATTATAATACTATAGTAATACAGTACAAAATTAATGTCAAGCATTTAAGCATAAGCCTTTATATCAAACGGTTTTAGGAGCATGTGAAACATAACTTCTGTCGAATTTGTCAAAACTTTTGTGTACATAAACTTCTCTGCAACTTGAGATGTACACACCCTAGAAAGGTGTTGAAAACTACTTACCATTGATTTCTTGGTGTTTTTGTAATAAGGGTTCCAGCCGATGCTCATCACCATCTTGTGAATGTCTCCGTTATCAACGCGTGCCCACCCATAGTAGATGCCAGTGTTGATGTCAGCAGGGAGACTGTCCACTACCGACTCCGGGAAGTTGGCTGAGATCAGAACCAAAAGAAAACATTAAAACAAAGGTTGTGTTCAAATTAACAGAGAAAGAGAATAAATAAATACAGGCCTCAACTCTTGACACATTTCCTTCTCTTTAAGAAGATCAATTCTGTCATAATTTACTCACACTCATGTCACCCATATGATTTTCTTCTGAGAAAAACACAAAAGATGTTTAACAGAATGTTGTGGGCCGTTCAAATCGAATGCGTTTTTGTGTCCGTATGTGCTTTTTTTTAAATAGTTTTCCCATGCAAACACACGCTTTCAGCATCTCGCGCAGGAGCGCCGCATTTTTTGTAGAAGTCACGTCAAATTAAAAACAGCTTTAACTTTTGTATAACAAGAATGCATTCAGTCTGATCTGCCCATAAAATGGAGATGGGTCAGTCTGTGTCCTGCAATAGTACTACAAGACATGCTCACTACATGATACGCCCACTATAAGACACGCCCACTACAAGTTACGTCCCCTTCAAATAACCAGTGAAATGCAGAAGTCTTGCAACAGTTGGACATCACATTCATACACTGTGTTTGTTGTGTTTATTTGGAGTCCCGCAGAAACCCTTCACCTAACCACAAAGATTAAAACATAAAAAGTGAGCTATACCGCAACATAAAAGTTCCATTGAATTCAATAATACCACCGTATCACTAGGTGGTGACAGTGAGGAGAAACGTGATGAAAATGAAGATGAGAAGATGCTAAGCTAATAGGCTAACTGGCAGTTAGCTTGTGAGATAACTGGGGGGGGGGGAAACAGAGAGACGTTCAATTTCACCAATATCCCATTCATTTTTTCAAAAGACGAACTGATTTTCAATGATAACTTGTAAAACTTTAAAGACAGACCTACCGCAAACTAGGAGGTTGTTCATCGATGGTATATGCTTCCGCTGAAGCCATCGGTCGGTATTATGTCAACTTCATTGTTTAAAAATCATGTTTGATAGCGGAATTCATGGTAAACAACTAAATTACCCATGATCCAACAGAGAAAGATCTACCAATCAGAGAACTGCATCCAACATAGTTCCACAAAATGTGCCTTATAGCGACCGCTAACTCCCATGATGCACTGTGAATGATGCAATCGAGTCGGTGTCTCTTCACCCTTAAATTACTTACTGTATATATTTGTACGTATCTGAATATTTTGCAACAAATGTAAAATATATTGCTTCTATCCTTAAAAATCAACAACCAGAAATCAATAGCTTTATAAATTCCCATCATATTTTTATTGGATTACATCATTTGCATTGCTTCATGGGATTGTAGTTTGTCCCCTCATAAAAGACGGTAAGTACACAGCCTTCTACCTTTGTCTTTTTGTCCAATTTTCAAATATTTTTTTTTGCCTCAAAACAACGTTTTTAATGTTGCGATTCACCTCGGAGCTGGTTGGTTTGGTTCATGGCTTACAACTCTTTTATGAAGGATTTTACGAAAAGTCTTGGGTAAAACGAATGGGAAAAATACTTCCGGAACCAAGACGGCTGAATAAATGGGCGGGGCACTGTTGAGCTTCAAGGGGGCGTTACTTGGAGTAGGCGTGTCGTGTAGTGGGTGTTCCTTGTCGCAGACGGATACGCTTGCCTAAATGACTGACAGAGAGACTCAGTCACCATTCACTGTTTTTACATCCTTTCTCCATACAAAGGGAATGGTGACTGAGGCTGTCATACAGAAAGTCATTTGGGTTTGGAACAACCTGAGAGTTAATAAATGATGACAGAAGTTTCATTTTTTTGGTGAAATATTCCTTTAACAGGATGTGTGTGTTCACTTTAATGGCATTAGATCTTCATATAACCAGCCATAGATCCAAAATCACTCAAAAACCCTATTAATAAATAAAGTACACATAGATGAATAATAAACGGTTTTAAATCCTAAAGTGTCTCACCTGTCGGGATGCCCAACTCTTTGCTTCCTCGTCCAAATCCACGGACAACCTGTCCCCGGCAGAAATACGGCAAACTCCTCATGTCTGTGCGCTGAAGAGTTATCATCTGATATCAGTGATGTAATCAGTCCTGGGATGATTCTAGATCCTTCTCTCTTATCTCTCAAACACGCCCGTTAACTCAAGAAATATCCGCTTTAGAATGACGCTTTAAGTGTCGCTCACAGTCCTTCTCATCCTTCGCAATAAAAGTAGAAATGTGCACTGTGATGAGTCGAGAGGTTGATCTTACTGTAATGTGACCGGTGCGTCATTTGCAGTCATCGAAACCAGCACGACCTTCGATTACGCATTTCCTTTAAAAGGAATTCAAAATAAAAGTCCTGCAACTTCTCAACTTTATACGCGGAACTAAACAAAAACTGGATGAAAAATATTTTCTTTAAACGTATTTAATGTGTAACAAAATTATGCATCACGTCTATAAAAAAAGGACTATAGCTAAAACGATTAATTATTTGATCTTATCCATTTGTCCTTTCCTAAATGAAGTAGGAACAATAAAGGACAACCCGACAGACGTCAGCTCACCCACAGACTTGCCCAACTCGTCACGCCAGATTCAGATCTACTGGAAGGGTCAGATGTCAGCGGACTATCGGAGACGAGTCAGACTGATTCTTTACACAGTGGCAGGAACTATAAATTCAATGGGACGATGTATCAGATATCCGAACCCGCAGTTTTTCAAAAAGTAGCAACTGTCAGACATGGCATTTAATTAATGACCAGTAGATGTCGCTATTTAGCTGGAGTTCTGCAGATATTTACATTTATAGAGGCTCTCATTTAAATGAATATTCCGGGTTCAATACAAGTTAAGCTCAATCGACAGCATTTGTGGCGTAATGTTGATTAACACAAAAACTAATTTTGACCTGCCCCCCGTTTTCTTAAAAACAAAAACAAAAACAAAAAAAAAAAAAAACAGTGAGGCACTTACAGTGGAAGTGAATGGGGCCAATCCAAAAATGTTAAAATATTTACTGTTTCAAAGCTATATAGCCACAAGACATAAAGGATATGTTTGTTAACATGATTTTAGTGTGATAAAATCACTTACTAACCTTTTCTGTTTAAAGTTAATTTACAACTTCGTTGCCATAACAATGTAATGTCAACAAACCCTAAAAGGACTGTAGAAATGACAATTTAAACAACTTTACAGCTCAAATAATACATGAGTTTTAACCGAAGAATTAATGAAAGTGCTTTTATAAAATTATAAGCTTCACATTTCTGCCTTTAATCCCTCCAAAAATTGGCCCCATTCACTTCCATTGTAAGTGGCTCACAGTAACCTCACTGTGTTTTTTTTAAGAAAAGGAAGAACGAGTCGAAATTAATTTTTATAGTAATCAATATTATGCAACAAATGCTGTCGTTTGAGCTTAACTTGTATTGAACCCGGAATATTCCTTTAAAAATTCTTCTGCAACATTTCAACCTCTCCACCTCATATAACACAAGCACTATCTACCGCATGTTTTTACATCATGGTTTTTCTCAAATTATATTTTAACTTTAATGTTAGCATTATTGTCATATAGTGTTTTCACATTTTCACATGTACAAACAGCCTACCAATAAATGTATACTTTTAAGCCAATTTTATATCAGTTCCTCTGACTTTAGTTTAACACAGAAACAGATTCTGTATTTGTACCTTCACAAAATGTATTAGGAGCTACAGGCTATTTATTAGGGGTCAAGCACAGAAAATGTGGAGACACCTATTCAGTTTTTATTTAGATTTTTCATATTTTCATTTAAAGATGACTAAACTAGTTTTCTCAACAGCACGGGTCATGAAACATAGAACAAAATCTCACTTAAAAACTAAATAAATAAAGGATATATTTTCATGTGCTCTCATGTAAAAGGTTCTTGGCCCAGTGTTTTATTTCCAATACGATTGTTGTCAGCTAATTAATAATTTAAAAACTGAAAAAAGAAAACAATACAGCTCTGTGTTTCAAAAAATAGTTAGCTCGTTTTTCCCTTAATAACAGTGATGTTGCATCAATAGGAGTCCCTTAAACTGGTGAAATGCTATTTTTATGCCATGCAGTAGACTCTCAACTATTTTTATGCACATTTCAGTGGTAAAAATAGACGCAACACAACCTGAATAAGATTAGAATAGATTCAGCAGAAATCATGTTCAAAACAGCTATAAGTAACAGTACTGCCCTACTGTGTAGTTTCATATGCTTGTCATATCCCGAAAAGAAAAAAAAAAAAGATGATTATATGGTTAAAATAATCAGGCTTCTCATCTGAACACTTCACTACATTCACTTCAGCAACCCTAGGTGTATATGCACAATTAATAATCACAAAAATAAAAATATTGCCACAGTTTGGCATAACTCATACAATGGATTAAAACCTAAGAAAATCAATTCCACCAGCTCTGTTGTTGTTTTGTTTTTGTTTTTTTTAGATTAATTATTGAATAGTTCCTTTTCCATATATTATAGATATAACCTGTTTCAATTTAAGGTTTAATTAAACAGAACAAAACCAAAAAGGGGGTTAATTTTATTATTTTCTTATCTGAATGATTTAAGTCTATATAAAGATGCAAATAAAATAATAATCCTCCAAGAGTGTCAAACTATCACTATACAAATCCAGTGTCTTTGTTTTTTTCCTTGGTCACACTGGTCACTGCATATTAAAGTTGTTTAGCTATAGGCATTGTTGGGTGTAATCCAATTACAAAGTAATTAGTTACTGCAATCTAATTACTTCATCTAATTTAGTCAAAAAGCAGTGTAATAACCTTACATTTGAAATTCTTGTAATCAGATTACAGTTATTGATTTTAAATTAATTGAATTACTTTTAAGTACTGTACATTATAAAGTTAAGCTTATTTCTAATATATTATTAATGTAGATTACATTAATACTGGCTCGTAACGAGTCATTGTGAAGGAGAAATGTGAGGTACTGAGTGTATGACTTGTGTGTAACAATGAACAAGAAAGAAATATAGACATTATTTTGAATTTGTTGAGCAGAAAAGTGTTTTAGTGTTTTAAAAGTAATGTAATTAGTAATGTGATTACTTTTCAAATAAGTAATTAGTAAAGTAATCTGATTGACATTTTAGAGAAATAATTAGTAATTTGTAGTAGATTACTATTTGTAAGTAACTTACCCAACACTGACAATAGGTGAATAAATATAATTTTGCGTGACAATTTTGTAGAATATTTTCAACTTTTTTAAACAGGTTTTAAATGTTGTAATTTTACACAATGTATTAATTACAATGATCTATTAGCCAAAACAATGGTTTGATATAATTATATTCTATTATATAGTTAATATATTTTTCAATAATATTTATTGATATTATTAAATAGTATAATATTAGTCAGTAATTTAAAGTAAAAATTAATCACACTATTTTTTCCTCCGTACACATGACAAGGTTCATGTCACCATATTAGATATTATTTGTACTGCTGGTATAAAATATATCTTACAAACCATTCAAAGTGGGGCATTAAACTGCATTGTCTCAAGAGTGCTACCAGAATAAAGCAAAATGTCGATGGGTGCAGTGAATTGAGAAGATTGGATTATTCTATGTTTTCCCTTTGTTTCTGATCCATATGGAGAGAAAATTCTGAAGATTCATAAAGTCTGGGAAATAAGCATGAACTCCAGGTGATTTAGTGTTTGGTAGAGTGATCAAGACAAAACTGAACTCAAGAATTCTGCCAGTTTAAAAAAAGTATTTTGTTTTTTTTTATTGGCATGGTACACTTGGCTGGCACTGAGGTCAAAGAGGCAAAGAGTACACCAAACACTGTATATAGCTAAACAACTTTAATATGCAATGAGTGGCTTCTAAATTAGTAGTACTGGTAATCTAATGGTTAACGATCTTGCGTTTGCAGGTTTAATCACAGATTGTGTTAATATCTATGAGATATTGCTTGTGTACTGTGCCCTTGAGAAAAGCACTTAACCTTGGCTTCAGTGTTGTACAGTAAGTTGCTTGAACCTTCAACGTTCAAGTCTGGGTCAGTCTTTTGAGAGCGATGAACTTAACATGCACCCAGACTCTGAGAGTAAGTTTCAATGGCTCTGGTTAAAACACAGCAGTAATGAAGCAGGTAATGCATGCTTAATGAAGCATAAACACATTTAAACACAGCTACACAGGATAGATTAACAGCTTGTATACCCAAATTATACATCTACTCAAACATTATTACAAACAGCAGTGCCCCTCATCTCTCTAGCTTTCCCCCCTCTATTGCTGTCTCTTACACACATACAAACGTTGACTCAAGGAGACACACTAACACACCTGTGAATAAACCTTCAGCTGCTCTGATACTCTCTTGCCATCTGTTCATCTCTCTTCTTACTGCAGCTAGTGTGCAGTTTTTTGAGCTTTCCAACTTTGATGACTGATGGTGCTGATAATGGACAGGACAACTGTTCTCAGTAGATTTGTTCATGTTTGTTGTTTTGTCTACACCTTATTTGGTCTTTTACTAGACAGACATAATGGAGACTGACCAGAGGTGGACTGGCAAATGGGATCACTGGGACTTTTCCAGGTGGGCTGGAAGTCAAGACCGCAGCTAGTCGTCACACAGGGAAGTTGTCACAAGGGCTGTATTTGAGTAACTTTAAGGTTTTAAGTCAAAAGTTCAGTTACACAAATGTGTTTTTTCTCTAACAAGTTTACCATTTGGTAAATAAGTGTACAAAATAAAACCACACTGGCATACTTTCAGGCAAGATTCACCTATATAATGAAGGTAGATTTTAACCGAAATGTAGAACTGGCAGAACAAGGTTATATTGATGTGTATTAAATATTATAAATTTCAGCAAATAATCACAATATTTGTTGGTCAAAATAATGGTTTGTTATTTTATTTATGTTAGCTGATCAACAGTCCTCAAAAAGTTAGCTGTTACCTTTAAATTGTCTGGTTAAGCTAAATAAAATGACGTGCTGTGCTGTTGGGTTTGAAAAATCGCAATGACAAAATCCGATGGCTTAACTTTTATCGTATTCCATCAACAGAGCTGACTGGACTGAATAGATCATTTCCAGCTCACGGCTTTTCAGCGAATGTATTATTACAGGTACTGTATGTTATTAATGGTCCCTTCATATGCTATCATAATTATTGTAAATACGACTTTCCTACTTGGAATTTGAATGACCCTCAATTCATAATTTCGACTGGGAAACTCTGAGATAATTTTGTTTCCAGAGTATCCAAGATGGGAGGAGTCATTATCTTTCAACATGGCGGAGAAGAGCATGGTTTCTATAGTGAATGACAGGTTTTAATCATTTTTCTAAATACAGCTGATTGTTAATGCTTGGTGTTTCGGTCATTTTTATTTATGTATACCAGCAACTATTTGACGCATGTTGTACATTTTTACACCATGAAAATAGCTTGTATTTGACTAAAATTCCATTATTACGCAAGCTAACTGCGTAAAATGTTTTACGGTGTCAAAATAAGAGTTCCACAAGAAAAGCAAGAATAAACCCGGCGTCGTCTATGTTTCCTGTACTTTCCAACAACAAAGCACTTACACGCGACATACTCGTAATTACCACTTCAGAAGTGGGAAGTAGGATAATTCCGATAGCACATGAAGGCAACATTACTCATATCATTATCATAATAGTATAGCAATGAAAATTTCCGTATTTATGATGGCTTTGTATCGTACTTTCGTTTAATCGATGATTATAACTAGTTGTGTTACTAACAAAAGTGTACCCAAACCTAGCTAGCTTTGAACCTGAAGGCTAATTTATCCTACATTATCTTTTAGAATCAAACCATTTAATTTAGATGTTACCACATGAAGCAGTTATTTTAAGTTAATGTTTTATAAGTGTAGAATGCAAAAATGTTATAGTTTAAAATGCTTGAAAGTTATATGCTTGAGTACATGTGTGAAGTCTTTTCTCTCAATAGCAATACACAACATAAGTATTTTATGTTGTGTATTTTTTTTTTTTTTTTTTCTTGCATTATCTGCACTTAATGGGTGGTAAATATCCTCTGATCATTTAGATTCTGTTCAGAAATTTACCCATAATGTTTACTGGTCTAGAGAAAGCTCATTATATTGCACTTCACACCAAAAAAGTGGACAGTACTCCCTGGATCAAACCCACTAGTAAAGTACTCAAGGCACAGGCATAAAAAAAGGACATTTTTCATGAAATAAATGGACACCATTTAAGAACACACATATATAAAGAAATGCATTAAAAGTTGCCCCCTCTCTGCTCAAAGTGTACAAAGTACGTTTGATGAAAAAGTACAAGTGCCACAGCACAGAGGGGGTACAGAAAGCCAGACTTTTTGATTAATACTCCCCTAATTTAACTGTTTACTCTACAGACTCTTAACATTCCCAGATTATGATAATTTTGTGACAGGCAGGGAGATTGATGTTTGAGAGCTTGTTTTAATTAATGGTTTTGTTTGTCTCTGGAGAATGATTTTTTTTCTTCTTCTTTATGGTTGCTTTTGAACACTTTCTTGAAGCTTTACAGCGATGTAATGGGACCCCCATGTGTGCTTTGAATAGAAGTAAAAGTGTGTCTATAGCGATTATTTCGTGTTTGAAGGAGAGGCTAATCACACATGCAGTCATGTTTGCTTTTTTTCCCTTTAATGCTAGAGTGTTTATCACATTTTTATGACTTTTTAAATTATCAAAAACAAAATTTGATTGTTTTTATATGCGCGTGTGTGTGTGTAGCGGAATAGTTAAGACATCTCATTTACTGTATGTGTTTATACTTGAGTTTACTGTATTCCTTCAAAGTTTTAAGTAACTTTGTTTGAAATGCACTTAAAGAAACATAATTTCAATTGTTGTTTATGTTCACGTATAATCATAATGACGGCTTATGTAATTTCTTTATTAAAAATACATTTACAGGCATTGGAAACAGGTTTCAAGATGAAGACAAGAATTCTTTATTCTTTAAATTTTTATTTAACTTTTTATTTTTTAGAGATCATTTTTTATAGTGTATTTTTGTTTGTTGAGTTTTTAAAATGTTATTTGCCTCAAAACTGATTAATAATATATTTTTATGAGTACTGAAACAGCCTTAACAGCATTCAATCAGTATTACTTTCACAATATTTTTTATTTCCTTTTTTTGGAGATCACACCTAATGATAGGCTAGGTAATAGTGATGAACTATAGTTAGTCCTATAGAATCTTTTTAGCAAGGGTCACTACATTTATATTGTGTAATTTAACAACAGTTTAAAGTTTACTCAATGATGTGCACAATACGAGAATAATATCTTTAATATCCTTAATATCCTTCCTCTGATATAGAAATGTTGAAAATGGTAGTTTATTACATTTTGGTTTCATGTCCTTGTAGGGTCATTTCACAGAAACTTTGTGAAAGACACAGATAAATGAAGAAGAATGCAGGGAGTAAGGAGGAGAGTAAGAAAAAATAAAGCTGACAAGGAAAACTGTGTGCAGCCATTGCATTATTACCATCTCTAGGACAGGGCTGTTTTTCACTACAGATAGCCTGATGAGAGCTTTGACAATATCTACAGTCTTAATATCCCTTTTAGTACTAACATTCACCGACACACACAGATGCGCATACAAACAGTCATAATTAACCTCAATACTTTTAGAGTTCTTCAAGAACCATGCAGTAAAAAACAGCTTAAACCTATGTTGATTTGCTGGTCTTAGATGCTCTAGCTGATCTCCAAGGCTGGCCAAGAAAGAAGTGCCTGTCTGCGTCCTGCAAGGGTAGTAAAAGACATGCCCACTACAAGTGTTGCAACAGCTGGATGTCACATTCATACACTGTGTTTGTTGTGTTTATTTGGAGTCCTGCAGCAACCCTACACATACCCCTAAACCTAACCCTAACCACAAAAATTAAAACATAAAAAAGTTTGTAAATGATCAAATATCCCGCAACATAAAAGTTCTATTAAATACAATTCTACCGCCATATTACTAGGTGGCGACCGTGAGGATGCTATGCAAATAGGCTAACCGCCTAGCTTGTGAGCTAACTGGAGTAAACAGAACAGAGAGATGTTTAATATCACCATTTATATATTCAGTTTAATAAAATGATATTTTTCATATAGTTTAAAAGTTATTCTTTGTAATATTTACACAGTTAAGACAATATGAATCATACCTTGATTGCATTTGATTTTAATAGTTCTTTGAGCCAATAGAATCGCTTTATGATCCAAAGGAGGTGTTACTTTAAGTGAGTGTGTCATCTAGTGGTTGTTCCTTGTCATCTTGCAGGAAACAGACAGATACACATGGGCCAAGCTGGTCAATAAAAGTGTCCAAACCCCTGTTAAACCCAGCAATCCAGGCTAGCCTGACCAGGTTGGGAAACCAGCTAAAACCAGCAAACCATCTTAGGCTGGTGTAAGCTATTTCTCTTCCAGCAGGGATGGTGTATATATGAAACTTAAACATAGACACCTAAAATAAAAAAAAATAAAATAAAATAAAAAAATTTAAAATCAAGAAATCACCATTAATGTACTAGATTTTATTTTTGTGAATATCTTATTTCAACATGATCACATGCAAAGTTGACATGTTGTTTCCAAGAGTTCCAGTACCCTAGGTTACATAGTTACATAGGTCACTTTATGCCAACTCACTGACAAGTGTCATCTTATGTAAGACATTTTTCAATCAGCTCCAGTGTGTTTACCTTCCCCTGTGGCCGACCGGAAGTGCAGTGTAGCGTGGGAGACCCAGGGTGCATCTCAATCAGCTCCCTAGTTCAGCAGTCAGGGCACTGATCAGTGAGTCGGCCATTACTACACTCTTAAAGATTTTCTCATCAAAAAACAGTAAAGAACTGGCAGCAGGGTTGCCAGCATGTTACTGTAAAATTAACGGTGTCTTGCTGTTGCTGAAATTAACAGCTAGATACTGTTTTTACAGCTACAGTATACAACTGTAATTTAGCAGCATAAAGCTGTCAAATTACATACTATCTACTGTTATTGAAATTAAAAGCTATGTTCCCAGAATGCACTGCGGCATGAAGAAATTACTTTGATTTTTTACTATTTACTGCTGTTCAAAATATACATTTCAAAATGTCACTATAGCTTTCACCAAGATGATATTTTGATTTTAAATGTTCATTTTCCCCTAATGCCTTGCAAACAACAGCTATTTACCGTAAAACTAGTCACTTCACAGTGAGCCTGCTCTTGATCTCCCAGAATGCAACATTTTTTAAAGCAAACTACTGTATTTAAGAATCACAGTAGATTGCTGTAGGAATTTGGCCGTAAATTTACAGCAATTTTTTTACATTGTAGGGTTGTCCTAGTGTATACGGCTGTCACGTGACAAAAGAACGAACAAACGACTCGGACCAGATGACTCGAGAGGTGAACTAATAATTTCTGTTTCCTGTGTGAGCAGTGCATAGCGTATACGGCTGTCACGTGACAAAAGAAGGAACGACTTGGACCAAAAGAGTTGAAAGGTGAGCTAATCATTTCTGTTTCCTGTACAGCGCCTATGCGGTTTTCATGTAACAAACGAACGGAGGTTGCGCAATGCGCATGCACAGCCAACACAAAATGAACAAATCACTCTCTGAGACTACTCGTTCTTCTGAGTCACATAAAAGATTTGTTCAAAATGAACGAATTGTTCATGAACGACCCATCACTAATAAGTGTTCTAATGTTCAACACCCATGCCAGTGCCCGTATTTGTGTTCACGATATACTGATTCATGATATAGGGGGCTAGGAAGCTGATTTAGATGCACCACCAGGTTCGGATCCAGCATTGAAACCAGGAAGTAATTGCGTCTGCATAAGCAGTGACAAGTGCAATTCGGAGGTTGCATTTTCCCATCTAACATTACATTTTTATTAATGATGGCTAGGGTTAGGTTAAGGGTTGGGGGGTACAGTTTATAAAATATGTATTCCTCTTCACTGTATCAAAGCCTGTACAGCTGAAAACAACTCGCTTCACAACTCGCTTTTGGTGCTCCTCCATTACACTCGGAAAATGCAAGTAGGTATAGGTGTAGGCCGGAGACCTCTAAATGAGGGCAGAATCTCCAAAAGAGGGCGGAGTTGCTCCAAAATGGGACGGGGTTACTCCAAAAGGGGGTTGCGCCAACTCCAAAATGGGGTTGCGACAACTTCAAAAGGGGTGTCACTTCCACTCACAGTTAAGGTTAGGGAAAGGGTTAGGTTAGAGGCTCCCTATATCTTTAATGGCCATTTGGATCTCACACCCCTTTTGGAGCAATGCCTGCAGCTATACTCTTCTTGGAAAATTAACTCACACATGCCCATATGCCCAATTACACTGCTTTGGCCACTGGGGGCAGTGTTTCGAATTTCGGAAAGCACAGACCAATTTTAGTTAAAGTCAACCTACTGTTTCCGGTTTAACTGTAGTAACCATAATAATGGCAGAATCCTAACTTTAACTCAGATTTGAACTTAAATTACTTAAGATTGGAAGTTTCTGTAACACACCCCCTGGTGTGTAAGATTAAAATATTTTTTTATTCTGCCTCATAACCTCTTTTCCTATTTATAAATATTTAATGTATTTTTGTTGTGGTTGTATTCTCTCTCTCTCTCTCTCTCTCTCTCTCCGTAAGCCCTCCACAGGTAACGGCTTATAAACTGTGAATTTCAGTTCCTCCGACCTGCCATCATTATGTAGAATCGCCTTAGGTCCAAACTCCTGCTCGATAACTCATGCCCCGTGCAAATTCCCATGCAAACACAGTCAATGCAAAACACATTTCCTGCTGTCAACAACATTGCTGGCGAGAATCAATCATCCGTTCATCCATTTACACTCTTTGCATACCCTTATGTCAAAGCAAAAAGCGCTTCGAGACTCCGCAGCTCTTCTTTGGCGATTGTTCCATCGTTCTGAAGAATCCATCAAGCCGTGTTTGATTGATAAGTCTGTCTGCGTGCACAGCAGTACAGCTACAGCAAATGGGGTGGCAAAGCGCGAGCTGACATAATGCAAGTCTGCGCAAGTTTGGGAGACAGACTGAGCGCGTCCGTGGGGGGTAAAAGTTTGATGCGACATGCTACAAGACACACGCAGCACTCATGATGCCATACACAAGCTGCCCCCCTGTCCAACCCTCGACAAAGAGGGAGTTCAGCATGTCTTTGTAAAAGTATTTCGGCACTTGATATTACTGATTCGTGAGGGTTTTATTTCTATCTATTTTCAAATTTAACAACATATGATTATCAGTTGTGGTTGTTGTTGGAATAAAGGATATGATAATTGATAAATTCAACATGTCAAATACTTAAAACATGTTTAATCAGGCCCATGGCTAATTACAAAAATAACTCAGGAGGCCTACTGAAGTGTATTATCATCACAAATCTAGTTCAGAGAAACACTTTATTTTGATTTCTATCAGCAAGATGCATCTTAATGACAAAGGTCCTTAAAAACAGGGCCATCTTAGGGCTAGTAATGGATCTCAATCTAGGGGCCAGCTGCACACAATGTAACGCCCCTGCGTGGAGAACCCCCTCCACGTAAAGCATTATTCTTTGGGGGGTATGTTGCAACGACACAAGCTATTCGCCCATGGGACCCGAGGGAGGAATATGGACTCCCTCTTCAATCTGAGTCCCTAGGAGGGCCACCCAGCACCTGCTATCCCAGGGCAGTACTCATCAGAAAAGCATTTAGTGCACTCGCTAACTCCAGGCCATAATTAGGGTGGGTAATTATTTACAGGCAGCACTGGGCAGAACTGGCCTAGCATAAACAAACAGGCGGCTTGGAGTCACACGACAAACATCGTTAGCACTTCGCTCGTTTTCGCCCAAACTGCAAAAACACTAGCAGCATGTGGGGGAGGGGGGGATACCCAAAAACTTCTGGTCTGAAAAGCAATCATTTCCCAAATAGCTAGCACATTTGAGACACACAAGTAGACCTATTGCAACATCTGTAATGTGGTGCGTGCACACGCACACACACGTTGATACACACCCAGACACACACTCTCATGAATATGATAACGTGTGAAATGACAGATTTATTTGTGTGTGGCTCCAGGGTTTTATCTCTAGCACAGTTCATCAACTCCTCAGCATGAGGACTGCTAACCAACGCAGCGCCTGCACATGCTAATTACTGGACCATGGTTTGCTTCAAACCTCAGAACTGCTCACATCATAATATCTGCCCTGCCTTTTGCTTTTATGAGATTTTTGTTTGTAGGAATAAAAAATAAAAATAAAAAAAAGAAAAGAAAAGGATTAAAGGTTAAAAAGTTTAAATTACTGAGACTTCTAGCTTTTGTAGCCTAAAGTGCATGCTAAAATGCTAATAAGATAATCACATTGACGCAAATTTGAACTTGATTGCTTTGTACAAACAATATATTGTCATCCAAATTTAATTTAATTGACATGATTAAAATGAACGACATCTTTAAAAAGTTGAATATTTCATGTTTAAAAAAGCATTAACCTCAACATGCTAACATGTTACATGGCATAAAATCCAGTGATCCAAGAACAAGTCAGTTATATTCTCTAAGCATTTTCCTCTGACAGAAAGGATGATTGTGTACAGGCAAAAAACAAATTGTTGGTTAATCAGCCCATAACACAGACACAATAATAATTTCATGGATAGTAATGGTTATCTATTACAGTAAATTACACAGTGTGTGCTGTGTACATTGTGAATGTCATGTTTCACAGTAACTAATCGGCTACAATACGATGATTTTATTGATTGTTTTAGCAGGCCGGGATCTTTCAAAATTGCTGGCGTATTCAATTTGAAAGTGTAGCTCTATTCACTAAGCTGTTTCTCTTGTGCATATTTAATTGTACAAGCAGTAAAATACGAGCGAGTGCTCCAGATGGCTACAAAGCTCCTCAGAGAACTAGGCCTCAATGTTTGATTTTTTTTTCCTTTACATTTTAATTAGCCACAAGAACACGAAAGGGAAAAAATCACCCTTAACTTGTAGGTTTTCGAGTAAAGAGCGGGTGATTGCCTATTGTAAAATACAGTTGGTGCCCACTCTCCTTTTCCAGTAAGTTAAACTCTGTAATTTTTCCCTCATTTAAACAGTTTTACAGATAAAGAAATGAATAGTAGGCTATTTTTGAAAAATATGTTTAAAATCATGTACTCTTGCATGAGATGAAGACTCCAGTCCTATCAGTAGTCTAATAAAAGCTGTTTTATTTTGCACTGTGCAGGTCGCCTCATGGGGGCGGCCACGTTGAGATCACATGACCAGCAGAATGCAACGCTCTTTATCTCAGTAACTCCCCTTTTATAGAGAGCAACAGTCTGGTTCAGTAAGTAAAAATCCCATTCACTTTCTTAATAGTGGAATTGAGTTTTAACTATATCTTTTAGACCCTTAAAGACAGACCTATCATGAGTTTTGAGTCTGTTTATCGATGTATATGCTTCTGTTAAAGCAATCAGTCCGTGTTATTTTTTCATCATTTTTTTTTTTTTTTTTTTAATCATGTTTAATAGCAGAATTCCTGCTGAAGAACTACACTACCCATGATCCTGGAGAGAAATAGCCACCAATCAGAGAATAGCGGCAAAAAAAACAAACAAACAAAAAAAAAAAAACAGCAAAAGAGCTCTGCAGCGACCGCCCACTTCCATGATGCACTGCGATTAATGCAATCAGATTGGTCTCCCTACACTTTTAAACTACTTATATGGTCAACATTTATACTACTGAGTACTTATATAATCAGCCATATCTGCAAAGTGTAACAGAAACAAAAAATTACAGAGTGCACCTTTAATTAATACATGAATACTGTACACAGTCAGGTACATACTTATATGTTATAAGTTCAGTCTTTGTTTAGCACCGGTCCTTCTGAGTTGCACTGTGATCTCCAGTCAAACTTTCATGCATATACTCACTCTTATCTGAGTATCATTCTCTCATCTTCACAGGCACATATAGACACACACACACACACACACACACACACACACATACACACACATTTTCATGCACTAATCAAAGCAAGCTTATTTAGTCCTTTGTAAAGCATTTAAGGCCTAATCCTAAATGCTGTGCTTGTGGCTTTGTTCTCTTCTCAAACACAATTAGAAGATAATATATAAATATATACATACTGCAAATGACATGCATATGACAGCTTCATTTGAAGCCCGCTCAGGTCATTAGTAACCCAACAGGGCGCTACAGAGCCGCCGGTCCCTTTCTGCCAGTCGACCAGTGGAGATTTATTTTATATTAACTCCCTAATGGCCTAGCCCCTTTTCTGGTAAAATATGCACAAAAGTCCAACACGAACACTGCCATTCAGTTGAATGCTTATTTATTCACTAAACGAGGATCTAATGTTCAATGTTCCCTGGACGCCAAGGTAGTTCTGGGGGAGGAAGGCTTCCCCCTACAGCTATATACATCATTTATTTTACACATAGCCCGGTATCACACACTGGGCAGCGAGGGGAGAACAATGACTTTATGAAAATCAGAACAGTGAGTGTTACAGGGGACATTACGAGTTTGAGGGGGAGAGCTCTGAATAGAAGCAGAAGAGGGCCGATCGAGAAGATTGTTGCTGGAGAGAGAGAATGGCTCTAGTTCGCCACCCACAAGCATAGCAGGTTGTGCGTGACACCCCTCTGATAGGAAGCAGGCTTAAACTTGCTGAATCTTTTGAACTCT